>NC_079212.1:41697933-41850433 GCF_029633865.1 Lampris incognitus
AACTCACACACAACTCTGGGCGCTACTATGTACAGGCAATAGGTGTCCATACAGATACCTGATGTAAATACCAGCGTGTGGTATTTACATCAGGTATTATATAGGTATTGTATATTACATTATACTGAATCATATTCAGTATAATTCAGTATGTCATCTCATACGAATATTACAGTCCTGTTGACTGTTTTTCAAACTGGTGTCCGTGGCAAGGCTCGTGCCACGGGAGGCCTCACATATGGAGGGTGGACACAGATTAGTGAACAGTGTTTCTGTACTTATATATATACAATACTCAAAAGGTCTGCTCGCACGCTGCACGGGCCGGTGCTCAGCATTGTTGGAGCCTTGTCTTGTCTGTTTTCAGCTTGCTTTTCCCTCCTCCGCTGTGTCAGTGTTTCAGTCCAGGACCTAGCCTCACTGCAGACTATAAAGAGCAGCAGGGGTGGGCAGTAACACGTTACAAGTAATGCACTTGAATAAAAAAAAAAGTAGTTTTTTTAAAGGAGTGAGTACTTTTCTATTCCTTTATAAACTCTTTGCTTAGGTATATTTTTGAGCCAGTATTGTACTTTTTACTTCGCTATATTTGCCATTTATACCTTTGTCACAACTACCCATCCATCCATCCATTATCCAAACCGCTTATCCTGCTCTCAGGGTGGCGGGGATGCTAGAGCCTATCCCAGCAGTCACTGGGCGAGCTACGGCCTGATTGGTTGACCGTGAATTGGGCGGCAGGAGGGGAGACAACCAGTCTGCTCTCACTGCGGGGATAGGCTCTGTGCGTAACTGTAGTCTGCTGACTTCCGGTTTCTACTGCAGCGGTCATACCAGCTTCCGGTTTGTTGCCATATTTTTCGCGACGCCTGCAAGTTTTACCACGGATAAATGTCAACGACCTGCAAAGAATTGTCGACAAACTACCACCTGCACCCGCCAGCGAGCGGGGAAAGGTTTCAAATTGTACATACCAAGTTACGTCCATTACCAGGGTGAGTAGTTAAGCCTGTAGCCTAGCCTAGCCTGTGGCCTAGCTTGATGCCTGTAAAGACAGATGACGGACACTATGTGCTTTTTTTAATGACCCGACTTTAATTTTTTTCTCAGTATCCAAGAAAGACCGAGACACAGGTGTAGTCTGAGAGCGCTATTGCTACAGGTCCGTGATGACGTATGACGTCACAAGCCCCCCTGACTGAGTGTAGGATGACGATAGCAGCTTTTAAGTTCTGGTACTGTGATTTTTACCGCTTGATTAACCATGTTCCTGGGGATTTGGGCTAATGTCAGACATGTTAGAGCTAATAGTATAACGCCCTAAACTGTAATGTAAATGAAACAAGAGAAAGGCAGCCCCCAGAAACTGGCTTGCTTGTTGTCTTGTTTTTGCATGCAGAGTTCACTGTTGTGTGTGTTGTTCCTGTTCTTTTGAGTTCTTGTTCGAAATTCATATAGTACGAAAATAAATGAATTCATACCAGCCAGCCTAAGAAGTTGTAAGTATAATTTCACGACTATAATAAAAGCATATCTAGAGTTGAAGCTGTGCCTTCTTATTTACTCCCTAAAATAACGCAATATTATCTAACTCTAAAAAAACATTAAAATTGAAAGTAAATTGTACTTGGAGTAATTTAATAACCAGGTACTTTTTTTACTTGAGTAGGTTTTGCAAATGGTAATTTTCACTTTTACGCAATGTAAGTATTTTTTTTACGAGTAATTGTACTTTTACTTGAGTGTAGAGTTCCAGCGTTCTACCCACCACTGAGAGCAGGTTGTTAGTTTGTCACAGCTGACCATTAATCAATCTCGCTACCGGCCTGCTCCCCCGCAGCCCACGCCCCCCCCCCCCCCCCCCCGCCTGCAGCCGAGGCCAAACCACACCCCACTACCACGGTGTCATGAATCGTTTTTAGTACTGAATGTGTCAAAGACTAAGGATGTGTGTGTATTGGTTTTAGATGTTCTCACGCCTCTCCTGTCAGTACAGTGACTGATGGCCAGAATATAGCTACTATAGTGGACTCCTACAAGTATTTGGGAACTATACTAGACAATAAGCTGACATTTGAGGGTAATACTGACGTGGTGTAAAATACACGGTGTACAAGCAAAGCCAGCAGCGCCTCTTTTGTCTCAGAAAACTGTCTGAGTTCCAGGTTGACTAGACCCTGATGACAATGTTTTATCGATTTTTCTTTTTCTTTTTTTAATTGAGTCTGTGCTCACTTTCTCCTTTATCTGCTGGTATCAATCTCTCAAGGTAAAACACAAAAATGTACTCGATAAAGTGGTTAATGTCTGCAGCAAAATAACTGGCACCGCACAGGAAACTCTGCAGGATCTTTACAACAAACATTCATATAACAAAGCAGAATCCATCAAGTCTTGAGTGTTCCCATCCTTTACAGCAGTTTCAGTTTCTGCCATCTGGTACCCTACTCAGACTTCCACTAGCTAAAACCAACAGATACAAACACTCCTTTATACCCTCTGCAATCTCCCTCCTAAACTCTAGCAGGAAAAGGTAGTTCCTTCGTTTTAACTTACTAATTTTTTATCTTCTTAATTGACTGAGTATTTTAGTTTATGTTTGTTTGTTTTTTTGTTCTTAGTGTTGTATTTATGTGCTCAGTGTTTTATGTGTATGTATGCATTCCACTGCTGCATAACCAGTTGCTCCACCAGTGACAATTAAAGTTATTGATTACCAGCAACTACTATATCCATCTATCTATCCATCCATCCATCCATCCATCCATTATATATACATGCTCAATCCACAACAGGGTTGCAGGAGGCTAGAGCCTATCCCAGCATGCATTGGTCAAAAGGTAGAGAGACATCCTGCACAAGTGTGTGGACCTCACAAGCCCCCCCCCCCCCCCCCACACACACACACACAGTTACTCACACACCATTCACCATTCATACCTACGGACAATATAGAGACTACACACACACCAGGAAAACGTCCAAATTCCACACCAATGGGTTTGAATCAAACCCAGGACCCCCTTGCGTTGAGAAATACTAGCATAACAACAGTTAAATCATAGGTTCAACTGTGTATTTTATTTGGAGGAAGGGGGGCTTCTGATGCAACAGCACCCTGTTACATTCTAAAGGAGCCTCTGGGTCTTGGATTGGTCAAATACTACTACTGCAAATACTAGTATTACCATAAGTGTCAGTAAATACAAATTGTTGGCACGGTAGCGCAGTGGTTAGCACTGTCACCTCACAGCAAGAAGGTCCTGGGTTCGATCCCCAGGGTTGTCAAACCTTGGGGGTCATTCCAGGTCGTGCTCTGTGTGGAGTTTGCATGTTCTCCCCGTGTTTGCGGTGGGTTTTCTCTGGGTGCTCCGGTTTCCCCCACCATCAAAAAGCCATGCATGTTGGGTTTAATACTCCTGTCTGTGCCCCTGACCGAGGCATGGCGAGATGAAATGGAGTTGGTCCCCGGCTGCTGCATGGCAGCTGTCCACTGCTCCTAGCTACACAGCTAGGATGGGTTAAATGTGGAGCATAATTTCCCTACAGGGATCATTAAAGTATATCAAAATCAAAGATAAAATAACATAAAAAAGGTAACAATTATTTAATTAGTTTTTCATTCTGACTTTTTTTTTTTCAAAATGGGTATGTCGTTTTGGGTCTCTGTTGCTCTTGTACATTTCAGTACAGTTAACCTAGAACATGATTAATAGTGATAAACTGTCACAGTGGATAAGGGCGGCCTAAAAATCAAATAATTGGGCTAGTCTTTTTTTGATTTCCCCCCTCCCCCTATTTTTCTCCCCAATTGTACTTGGGTAGTTACCCCACCCTTCCAAGCCATCCTGGTTGCTGCTTTACCCCCTCTGCCGATCCAGGGAGGGCTGCAGACTATCATATGCCTCCTCTGATACATGTGGAGTCGCCAGCCGCTTCTTTTCAGCTGACAGTGAGGCGTTTCGCCAGGGAGACGTAGCGGGGTGAGGATCACACTATCCCCCCCCAGTCCCCCCCCCGCCCCATACAGGCGCCCCGACTGGCCAGAGGAGGCGCTAGTGCAGCGACTAGGACACATACCCACATCCAGCTTCCCACCCGCAGACACGGCCAATTGTGTCTCTAGGGACGCCTGACCAAGCCGGAGGTAACATGGGGATTCGAACCGACGATCCCCATGTTGGTAGGCCACGGAATAGACCGCTATGCTACCCGGATGCCATAATTGGACTATCCTTACATGAGTACTAGAGTGAGTGGTTCAAATCCCCTCGGGGGAAGTGTATGAACCGCACTCTACCAATACCTGTGGATAAAATGGCCTTAAGAAGGGTTGTCCTTAAGAAGGGTTGTCTCATTCCTGCTGTTTAGAGGCCAGTTGTTACACATATATCATCAGAGACAGGACGGTGTTATGGGAGGTGGCATGCATTTCTTTGAAAAAAATGTTGCAAAGCTTGTATTTTCCTCTGGTGTGATATCATTTTTGTGTGCTGATGTCCCAGTTGGGGTAAAATCTCATTCTAGGCCTCAGTTTCCCATGATTCACTCCATCCCACTTCTACAACAGATACCCTGCTATTTAACTGTTGTCGAATAAATCTATGACCAAATATTATATTCACATCTAATAAAAGTCTCAAAAACTGCTGCAGTACTCTTATGCATAATGTCTCCCTAGCCATCAGATATCCAAAACTTCATTTATCTGGTTTTCTGTTTATTTTTTGAGTGTAATGGGAAGGAATGAGGATAAGTTTTGGAAGTGCTGGAGAGAAAACTGACTTGAATTTAGATATGCTTTAAGCTAGTGGTTAGTGATACCGTTATAGAATAATTCATGTCGGTGATAAATAATGAATGGCAGTGGGTGGTAGTGTCACCAATACTCAGAATTGTCCTGGGTTATCAGCAGGCACTGTTGAAGTGAGTTGCTCTTGCTACCTTGTACTATTTCAGGGAACTGTACAGGAAGAAAAATGTAAAACTTTAATGCACATTTGTCTAGTGTGAAGCCCCTCTGTCACAAGTCATTATGGAAATGTAAAACACTGACAGGGAGCCGTCTGGCCGATAGCCTACCCCCCCCCCCCCCATGGATCATCCAAAATCTGTATGGCTGCAAAGCCAGGTACCAATAGGTGATCCCTCAGTTTGGTGTCCTTCATATAGTGAAGCCATTGGAGTGCGGCGTGGTCCAAGCAGAGGGTAAATTGGTACCCCAGGAGGTAACAGTGGAGGGCATCGACTGCCCAGCCGATAGCCAAGCACTCCCGCTCCACTGTTCTGTACTTGGCATCACAATTGGAGAGATTTCCACTGATGTTGAAAAAGCCAGCCACTTCCTGGGACGAAAATGGCTCCAGCCCTCTGTTTGACACGCCAGTCTGGAGACATGGATACTCCTAATTTTTCCTCTCTTTACTACAAGAGTGGCTTCCAACAGAAAGCCATTTTAAGATCCCCAAATGTCTGCCAGCTCTAGCCACTGGACCAGATCTGGGGCAAACTTCCGGGTCAGGTCAATCAAGGGTTAAGTCAATGAAGGCGGGAACAAACATATGATAGTACTGGACCAGCCCCAACGACTACCTCACCTCTTTTTTTTTCTGGTCTTAGGCAGGCCACAATCACTGCTATCTTATTCATTCATTCATTCATTCACACACCTGCCTGCTGCACAAGTGGTACAGATACTGTACCTCCCTCCATATAACTGCACACTCCGAGTTGACCATGAGCACGCTTTGTCTCAAGGACTCAAGCAGGCCCCCATCTGTCAAATGAGCTGCTCCTGGCTGTCACTATGAATGATGACATCATCCAGGCAAGCAGCAGCATACCCATATGCATAAGGGTGCAACACTTTGTCCATTAAATGCTGGAACATGGGGTCCCCAACAACCCACAAGCAAGTGTGTCAAATTGGCACAAGCCATACGAAGTAGAGCAGGCCATATTTTCCTTAGCCTCGGCGGATAAAAAAAAAACAAGTGTTCTCGGTTAAACCCCCCCCCCCCCAAAAAAAAATGGGGGAAAAAAGCTGTGCCTAACAGATCCAGATCATCGACCCGGGGTACTTGGGTAAGAATCAAGCTCAGCCATCCTCTGTAATGCTGTAATAGTCCACATGGACCCATCAGACTCGAGAACAACGATGATGGAACTGCATCAAACATTGGCGTATTCTTCTATTTGTTCCCATCTCCAAAATGGCCTTTAATTTTGCTTGCACAACTGAACATTTGTGTTAGAGCAGTGTGAATTGTAACACCAGGAGGCATGTCGTTGTGGTGTTGTATGAGAATATGTCTGCAAAGTGCGGTTGTAGCACTGTGACGTTTGCCTGCCTTAGATGGTTAGCTAAGAGATCTGAGGTGAAATTATCTGCTTATGCAACCTCTACACCAAACTCATGTCTCTCAATTACAGTCATAGCCAAACAGACAGCTGCAGCTTCTCCTCCGCGCTTTCAGGAGGTTGAGGGGACAGACCAGCGTTGCCCCACGGCTGTCAGGGTGAGGAGCTCTCTAACCGGCACCACCAACTCACTCTGTGATGACGGAGGGCCCTGAGTCACTTGGTAATTTAGAGATGGATGAAGGGAGTAATACTAGGACCGAGTGTAAACTGCCTTACCCACGCCCCTTTATTGCAGGGGGTCGGCAACCTTTTCAATGTTCTGTGCCAATTCACAAAGTTTTAAAAAAAAAAATCACAGACCCGAGTGCCAGTTCATTTTTATAATGTGCATTTATCTATTTATTTATTTACTACTGTTGCTTGTCTCCCCATCTAGATTCAGCATGCCAAAGATCTGCACCACACACACACACTTTATTATTTGTGCAAATGTATGAAAATGACTACAAAATAAAATTTAATCTTACCGATTTAGTGCGGCCTTTGTCATAATATCTGGTGACCACTGCTAGACGTAGAGCATCACCTGCATCCACAGTCTTATCAAGAGCTGAGCCGAATACCGACACATCTTCCAATGCAAGAGCTTGCTGGTGCCTTACGTCTTCAGCCATGTCTGTAATGTGCCTCTCTACGATTCATTCATGGCATTTCTTTGGTCCTGTTGATGATCGTGTCTTTGTTTGGTAACCCATACAATATGACATACAGACTGCTGAGGAAAGCCTCCTGTATGTATTCTGCATAGGAGAAATGCACTGTGCGACTTCATAGCTGCCTCTGTAGCTTGGTTTTTGGTGGCACATAAACGCTTTGCTTTGCTTCCCATACTGGGCCACTGTCCTCTTGATCGATCCAGCTTCATCAGCCTCATCTTTATCAGACTTATCTTTATCAGCCTCATCTTTGTCAGACTTATCTTTATCAGCCTCATCTTTGTCAGACTTATCTTTATCAGCCTCATCTTGGAAGTTTTTCTCGTGCCTCATTTCAAAATGATGTTCTACACTCGAAGTTCGACACGCGACATTTTTGCAGCGGATAGTGCACACAGTTAAGTCCTTTCATGAAATAAATCCGAATTCGCTTGTCGAAGATGGCTGAAAGAGGCAAATATTAGACAAGCTATTTTATGGCTTCTGCCATCACCAGTTGACCTAAATCAAAACAGAAGGCTGGCGAGCTAGCCTACATTTTCACTACCGCTGTAACGCTGCGCTCGCTCGCAGATCAGAGGGAAGGGCGAGGAGGGGTGGGTAGACATGTCAGTTGTGTGCACCCTCCTGCTGCCAAAAACAGTGGTGTATTTTGTGAGTAATTGATTAGTATTAAAATATTTTTTATAAAAAGAAAAAATACTTCAAAAAATATTTACTGAATTGCTCCGCGTGCCACCGTGGGCACGCGTGCCGTAGGTTGCCGACCCCCGCTCTATTGTACAGGCACTGCTCACGCCCTTGTGCCTGCTGCAAATCCCTCTTTGGTAACTGTCCTCATGAGTGGTGGAGTTTTGCTCTAAGGTCAAGAACATCCCGTCCCCCCAGGTTTTTTTCTTTCTTTTCAGATCCATAACACCCCTGGGTTACCTGCCAGAAAGCAGTTCAAGGGGAAACAAATCATGTGGGCACTTGTGGCACTTCTCCCTCTGTAATCACAGAGGATTGAGCCCTTTATCCCAATAGCAACCAGGCTTGGGGAGTAATGGAATACAGTAACGGGCGTTACGTAATCAGGATACAAAAAAATGTGACTATTTCAATACAGTTACCGAAACAAGACGTAATCAGATCATTGATGCAATTTTTTAAAAATAGGGATTATTTTTCAGAATTACTTTTGAAAAATAATATAATCCCCCCTCCCCCATGGCACCACACAGCTGGGCTACGCGTCGCAAATTGTGGTCACTCACTCAATCATGGGCGAGCTGAGAGGGACACTTTGTTGCGACATTTACCGGGAATTCCCACCGGAAGCGAGACGTGTGTGTAAGCGTTCCGTCATCCGGTCCATCCTGACTCTGCTGTCTGCGTGTGGACGTCGGTGCCCATCTCAGGCGTCTTGTCAGCAGCGGCTCCTGGGGAGCTGCGTGGACGGTGGCCGGCTAACCAGCCTTCACCGGGCTGACTGACGGGAGAAATGTACTGAACCAAAATAGTTGTGGTGTCGGCTCCGTGGGAAGAAGTCAACGGTGTTTGTATGTATTGATTTATTGATTGAGTTCTACGCCCACCGTAGCGAGTGAGGGGAGTCGTCCTGTAGTGAAACAAGCGAGCTCACTGACAGACCTTGATCAATGGTAAATGGACGGCATTTATGCAGCGCTTATCCAGCCTACCCACCGCTCAAAGCGCTTTACAGTGGGTAGAGGCTAGTTCCCATCGATGCAGAGAACGGAAATGGAGTAGAGAACGGTCAACTGAGCATGCGCGAAATGCTTCCACATGCCCCGCGTAGTATCCAGGCGCTAGGATTCTAGGAAGACGCACCCCTACTCTGCGTCTGATTAGCTAACTTTAACCCTAACCCCGGCCTAACCCTAACCTTAACCTACCCAAAACAACGGAGGCAACGAGTACTTGCGCATGCTCAGCTGACCGTTCTCTGCATCGACGGGAACTAGCCTCTACCCTTTACAGAGTGCACCTCACATTCACCCACTCACACGCGCGTTCACACACTGATGGCGGAGGCTGCCATGCAGGGTGCCGACCCGCTCATCAGGAGCGGTTAAGGGTTCAGTGTCTTGCTCAAGGACACTTCGACACGCTCTCTGCAGGAGCCGGGGATCGAACCAGCGACCTTCCGATTACTAGACGACCCGCTCTACCTCATAAGCCACGCCGCCCCTCAGTTGATCAAAGTGGATATGGTTGACAAGTTAAAACATATTGTGTGATTTTAAACGGCTGTGTGCAGATTGCCCTTCACTAAATGCAACAAAAATAGTCTCGAAGCACAAAAAACGCGGGGGCCGTGTCATGTGGATGATTGATGTGGATTGATGGAAGTGTATCTGTTCCGTGAGATGCACGAGTGATGGATGTCAAAAATGTGCGCTTGTTCTTGTTTTCTTGGATTCCCCCCCCTTTTTCTCCCCGATTGTACCCCACTCTTCGGAGACATCCTGGTCGCTGCTCCACCCCCTCTGGCGATCCGGGGAGGGCTGCAGACTACCACATGCCTCCTCCGATACATGTGGAGTCGCCAGCCGCTTCTTTTCACCTGACAGTGAGGAGTTTCACCAGGGGGACGTAGCGCGTGGAAGGATCATGCCAAACCCCGCCCCCCACTTCGCCCTCCCGCAGAACAGGTGCCCCGGCCGACCAGAGGAGGTGCTAGTGCAGAGACCAGGACACTTCCGGCTTCCCACCCATAGACGCGGCCGATTGCGTGGGTAGGGACGCCCGACCAAGCCGGAGGTAACACGGGGATTCGAACCGGAGATCCCTGTGTTGTTTGGCAACAGAATAGGCCTCTGCGCTACCTGGACGCCCTTAGTTTTTGATATGTTAAGTGTATACGTTTCAAAATTCGTAGGAATAATGTAGCTAAAGTTGAAGGAGTCTGTCTGTCCTTCAGTGTTCTCTCTCTCTCTTCATCCGATCGACTTCACCCTTGGCGGGTGCGCCGTGGGCCTGGACCGTCTCGTGCTTGTTTGTATTGCCCCCCGTCCCTTAACATACGGACTCGTCCCGAATTTTAGAAGGAAAAGATGGTTCCCTGCTGAACCGGTATGGACTGCGATCCCCCCCCCCCCCCCCCGTATTCTCACAACTGGAGAAGGGAGAAATATGCAGGCAGTGCCCTTCTCTGGTCACCTGAAAACTAGTGGTTTGCCAGAGCAGTTTCCATGGGGTACCAGGGGTACGTGGTCTAAGAAAATTGTACATTTATTATTAAATTATATAATTTTGTTAAAAAGTACATTGCCCATGTGTACAATAGTACATTGTTATGTTAACTGAATTTATTGTGTGTTGCTTTTGTTTGCCGATAAAGCACTTGACTGAAACATTATGTGGCTTCATGTCTGTTTTCTGGAGACGTATTACTCTACCAAGGTCTACTTACTGTAGGCAGCTGTCTAGCCTACTCTATACTTCCCTTTACATGAACCTTGTAAGCCCGGCACACTGAAACAATACCACACTGTGTGTGCAGCCACAGAATCAGGGAAATTGTTATTTATTAAATAAATAAAAAACAACCTTTTCCACTGAGGTAGGGGTCAATGGAGCCTGAGGAGGTGGTCCTGGGGGCCGAGATGGGATAGGGTTAAGTGTCCCTTATTTTTCTGAGCTAAAGGTGGCAACCCTACTGACAGGTTTTCCAAATTTGTGTCTGTGGCACCTTCTTTTACTCTGGCTTGCATATGGATACCAACAACCCAAATGTGGGACAAATAGTGTGTTTGTGTGGGACAACATGTACTTTAATGTGGGATTCATAGGCCCACTGCCTGAATTTCTTTTATGATGTTCTTTTCAACAGTTCAATAGGTGGACACCTGATTTGTTGATTTAAAAAAAAACACTGGATACTCTTTAATTCCTGTAGCAGGCCTAAAGGAGCGGGTGGGCATGGGTGCCTTTATGCACTGAACTAAAACAGCATTGTGTGTTTGCCTTTTTGCTGCATGTTTGGAAGCTTAAAAGCCTTGTGTCCCCGTTGTCCTTGATTAGGTTACATTTTGTTGTCTCACAAAATGCACTTAAGTAAAAGTCATGTTATTGATTTCTTTTGTCTTTTTCCACACTTGGCATTGAGGTAATCCAAAAGTAACTGAAAGTAACCAGATTACTTTAATATTGTGATACGAGCAAGTTGCTGAACAAATTTTTAACGGGTAATTTGTAACTGCAATGGAATATATTTATAAAGTAACCCTCCCAACCCTGAATTGTTAATTCATGAACTTCTGGATCATGGACTTGAGCGTTTTAGTAAACCACTCCACAAGACCATATGTGTGTGGGTGGTCACAGTGGTTTGAATTGATTGAATGCCAAATAACCCATACAGCATGCATAATATACAAAACATGAAAGTGTTTTCTTAATCCTTTAGGATCCCTTTTGGGATCCCAACTCGCAAGACTACATGCAACGGTGCAGAAATATGGTGCAATGAAACTGCTTTTGGTTATTTAGTTGCATAAGCCGCCATGATTTACATGCAGCAGTATCCCCGTGCACTACAGCCTAATGGCTTGATAACAGCCATGCCAATTATTTTGAATGGAGCTTCGATCAATGCAAGAGGACTAATGGGTTTTTTTGGAGAAGCCAAATGATTTATTAATTGACATTTGGGGCCTGCAGCACATCACCAGCACACCTCTGCTTGAATTAAAACAAGCCACTTTTATCCAAGGTGCCAGACAATGGTTTATGATGAAAGAATTTACCATTTTCTCTTAAGCTAGAAACACACAAGAAGACTTTTTAAAGTCCTAAATGACTGCGGAAAGACTGGGCATCGCAGATTTAGTGACAGATTTTCATGGATTACAGTTGTACACAAGCATACTCATTCACACACACACTTGCTGAAGAGCTCAGATTTGCCCAGGTCCCAGTACTGAAACTCAAACATGTTTGATATGATCGTGACAGCTCTAGCTGGTCAAAAGCTCATAAGGCGTTGAGCAATTTGACTTAAACCCCCGCACTCAACAAGAGAGTGTGTGCTGACCATCCATGATGACCTTATTTTGCACCGACTCTTCATGATCTTGAAAATCTGTTGTCATGGCTAAATCAGGGACATACCTGGCCTTAATACTTGTACCTAAATACAAGAATACACCAGTATTCTTGTATTTAGGTACTAGCCACTGGATGATCTCTGAGTGTCAAAATAAGGGTGATTGCCGTCAGCACACTTGTTGACCATCAACACGTATCACTTGGTGGTAGGCTGAGCATCATGAGAATACTCATGGGCGAAATCATCCATGGGATGTCCTGGTGACTGCGCCCTTGAATCTTTATTGGAAACCAGTTATTCCCATCTTGAGCAAGTCTGTTCAGGGTCTGGCTGAGGAGGTGGAGGTGTGGAGGGTGTTGACCTTGGGCAGGCTGGAGGCACGATGACACTGGTCCAGTCTGCCATGATGATTGGGCTACCACTTGCTTGGGCTACCACTTGTTACGGGTTGTTATGGAAGTGAAGGATGTTCTGCTGTGAGTTGAGCTGAACACACCAATTCTATTGACTCCTACACAACATATACTTTAACCCTTCACAGAAAACCTTATCACCATCGCTCTGGTTCAGAACTAACACTGGCTGGACTCCAGTTCTTTCTCAACTGCTCTTTCTCTGTATCCAGTGTGTTTCAGATCTCAGACTCACTACAGGAGAAACACTGTATGGAGTAGATTAATCATATATACAACTCAGCTGAGTCTGCCTGCTAACCCCCTGCAGCCGATACACAAACCACACCCCACTGCCACACCTTCCTAGAAGTGAAACCGTTTTTTTCCCCACAAATGAGAATTTTTTTTATTTCTCTGTCTTTTTACAGGTTTGGCAGTTCACCAGATAATCACAATCACTGTGTCTCTCATTATGGTCATTGCAGCCTTGATCACAACACTTGTCCTTAAAAACTGGTAGGAAAGATTCCTTTACTTGCTATGTTATAATCCATATTGTCCAGTCGAAACAGTATTAGGCTTCATGCTCACAGCTCTAGTCAGAGCTTGTACTTTGCCTGAGGTACAAGGTATGATTTTATGTTTGTTTCTTGTCTTTGGTGCGTGTTTTTGTAGCTGTGCACAGCCGGGAAATGGCCGTCACAATAGCCACCAGCGCAAGATCCACCAGCAGGAGGAGAGCTGCCAGAACCTGACAGACTTCACACCAGCTCGGGTGCCCAGCAAGGTGGACATCTTCACTGCCTACAACGACAGCCTGCAGTGCTCACACGAGTGCGTGCGGACTGCTGTACCTATTTACACAGACGAGATGATCCAGCAGACACCTGTCTACAAGACCGCTTACAATGGAAATAGGTAAGCTGAGTTGATGAGATGCATCGAAGTATTTATTCAGTCAGTCAAGACCACAAAGGGTACCCTCACAGCACCTGACACTGGGCGGGTTCTGCCCACAATCCGGCAGATCCACATAGGAATCACATCCGCTCCTCGACCGCCCCGCGCCTCTGGCCAGAGTGTGACTCTTTTTCACGGCTATGGCATGGATCTGGGCCAGTTACGGCCCAAAGCTGGTACAGACCCGTAAGCCGGATCCGCGCCGGTATTGGCCCGTTGTGCAAAAAGACACTGGGGCAGATCCGTTTTGCGGCTCTGCGCCAGATGCTGTGATACAACCAGCCCGGATCTGGCCCAGTTTCATTTTGCTGTCTGGGTAAGTTCCTGAATCTCGCTCTGTTTTGCAAGTGAACTGTAGCGGTTTCAGGCCTGCCCAGCATTACAGCATCAATGTCTCTGCAGTAGCTGTGGAGATTAAATGCTATTATTGCAGTGATCTTTGTTTTTCTTGAAATATCTAAAAAAATAAAAATAAAAAAGTTCAGAAGTGAAACACTTTTGAAATGTTATATTTTCAAACCACAGCTTTTATGAAGCGATGCATTTTCAATAAACTGTGTTTGTTACAGTGGTGAAGACAAAACATATAGAAAGTGTGCAAGAGCAAAAAGCATGAGTGGGAAGGAAGTGGTCAAATTATTAAAGCTGAATACTTGCTGCAGTAAACAGTCCCCTGAAGTCCATTATTCCCACAAAGATTTCTGCGATGTGAGAAAGACTTGACTGCATCTTCTGCTGCTGTCCACTGGGTTATCTGTCCTATTTCTGGCTGACACTATGAATCTCTTCTGGAGTGACGGGCCTGTAATTTGTGCCAACATGTCCAAGTTGCAAAGATAAAAAAAAAACAACCCTGAAATGTATCCTCCATTTGATTTTCTATTTTTTCTGCAGTAAGAGGAGTTATAATCCTCATGACAATATTACTTGAGGGCAGCCTGCTGTATTGCACATCACCCGTTTGCTTAATCCCAACACTATCTGTGTGTGTTGTTTCACGTCCGACCCCACTTCCATCCCAATCTACACTTTCTACCACTATCAGACGATTGTTCTTAAGGCGCACAATGATCAAATCTGTGGAATTGTTCTGATGGTTAAATGCAGTGGCGGCTGGCCAGTACAGGGCACTGGGGCGCCGCCCCCTTCAAATATCTACTACTACTTTCGGCTGCTCCCGTTAGGGGTCGCCACAGCGGATCATCCGTTTCCATTTCTTCCTGTCTTCTGCGTCTTCCTCTGTCACACCAGCCACCTGCATGTCTTCCCTCACCACATCCATAAACCTCCTCTTTGGCCTTCCTCTTCTCCTCTTCCCTGGCAGCTCCATATTCAGCATCCTTCTCCCAATATACTCAGCATCTCTCCTCCACACATGTCCAAGCCATCTCACTCTTGCCTCTCTTGCTTTGTCTCCAAACTGTCCAACCTGAGCGGTCCCTCTAATATGATCGTTCCTAATCCTGTCCTTCTTCGTTACTCCCAGTGAAAATCTTAGCATCTTCAACTCTGCCACCTCCAGCTCCGCCTCCTGTCTTTTCGTCAGTGCCACTGTCTCCAAACCATATAACATAGCTGGTCTCACAAACATCTTGTAAACTTTCCCTTTAACTCTTGCTGATACCCTTCTGTCGCAAATCACTCCTGACGCACTTTTCCACCCACTCCAACCTGCCTGCACTCTCTTTTTCACCTCTCTACTGCACTCCCCGTTACTTTGGACAGTTGACCCCAAGTATTTAAACTCAAATGCCTTTGTCACCTCCACTCCTTGCATCCTGACCATTCCACTGTCCTCTCTCTCATTCACGCATAGGTATTCCGTCTTGCTCCTACTGACTTTCATTCCTCTTCTCTCCAGTGCATACCTCCACCTCTCCAGGCTCTCCTCAACCTGCACCCTACTCTCGCTACAGATCACAATGTCATCCGCGAACATCATCGTCCATGGAGACTCCTGCCTGATCTTGTCCGTCAACCTGTCCATCACCATTGCAAACAAGAAAGGGCTCAGAGCCGATCCTTGATGTAATCCCACCTCCACCTTGAACCCATCTGTCATTCCAACCGCACACCTCACCATTGTCACACTTCCCTCATACGTATCCTGCACCACTCCTACATACTTCTCTGCAACTCCTGACTTCCTCATACAATACCACACCTCCTCTCTTGGGACTCTGTCATAAGCTTTCTCTAAATCTACAAAGACACAATGCAACTCTTTCTGGCCTTCTCTATACTTCTCAATCAACATTCTCAAAGCAAACATCGCATCTGTGGTGCTCTTTCGTGGCATGAAACCATACTGCTGCTCGCTGATCGTCACCTCTCCTCTTAACCTAGCTTCTATTACTCTTTCCCAAATCCTCATGCTGTGGCTGATCAACTTTATACCTCTGTAGTTGTTACAGTTCTGCACATCGCCCTTGTTCTTGAAAATCGGTACCAGTATGCTTCTTCTTTACTCCTCAGGCATCCTCTCACTTTCCAGGATTGTGTTAAACAATCTAGTTAAAAACTCCACTGCCATCTCTCCTAAACATCTCCATGCCTCCACAGGTATGTCATCAAGACCAACTGCCTTTCCACTCTTCATAGCTGCCCTCACTTCCTCCTTGCTAATCCGCTGAACTTCCTGATTCACTATCCCTATATCATCCAACCTTCTCTCTCTCTCATTTTCTTCATTCATCAGCCCCTCAAAGTATTCCTTCCACCTTCTTAGCACACTCTCCTCGCTTGTCAGCACATTTCCATCTCTTTCCTTGATCGCCCTAACTTGCTGCACATCCTTTGCAGCTTGGTCCCTCTGTCTAGCCAATCGGTAGTCCTTTTCTCCTTCCTTAGTGTCTAATCTGTCATACAACTCACCATACGCCTTTTCCTTTGCCTTTGCCACCTTTCTCTTTGCTTTACGCTGCATCTCCTTGTACTCCTGTCTACTTTCTTCATCCCTCTTACTATCCCACTTCTTCTTTGCCAACCTTTTCCTCTGTATAATTTGCTGTACTTCCTCATTCCACCACCAAGTCTCCTTGTCTTCCTTCCTCTGTCCTGATGACACACCAAGTACCTTCCTAGCTGTCTCCCTCACTATTTCTGCAGTGGTTGTCCAGCCATCTGGCAACTCTTCACTACCACCCAGTGCCTGTCTTAACTCCTGCCTGAACTCCACACAACAGTCTTCCTTCTTCAACTTCCACCATTTGATCTTCGGCTGTGTCTTCACTCGCTTCCTCTTCTTGGTCTCCAAAGTCATCCTACAGACCACCATCCGATGCTGCCTAGCTACGTTCTCCCCTGTCACCACCTTGCAGTCTCCAATCCCTTTTAGATGGTGCCTTCTACATAAGATATAGTCCACCTGTGTGCACTTTCCTCCACTCTTGTATGTTACCCTGTGTTCCTTCCTCTTCTTGAAATGTGTATTCACCACAGCCATTTCCATCCTTTTCGCAAAATCCACCACCATCTGTCCTTCCACATTTCTCTTCTTGACTCCATACCTTCCCATCACCTCCTCATCACATCTGTTCCCTTCACCAACATGTCCATTGAAGTCCACTCGAATCACCACTCTCTCCTCCTTGGGTACCCTCTCCACCATGTCGTCCAACTCACTCCAGAACTCTTCTTTTTCATCCATCTCACACCCAACTTGCGGGGCATATGCGCTGATAACATTCAGCAATAAACCTTCAATTTCCAGCTTCATACTCATCACTCTGTCTGACACTCTCTTCACCTCCAGCACACTCTTGACATACTCTTCCTTCAGAATTACCCCTACCCCATTACTCCTCCCATTCACACCATGGTAGAAGAGTTTGAACCCACCTCCGATACTCCTGGCCTTACTCCCCTTCCACCTGGTCTCTTGCACACACAGTATGCCTACCTTTCTTCTTTCCATCATGTCAGCCAGTTCTCTCCCTTTACCAGTCATAGTGCCAACATTCAAAGTTCCAACTCTCACCTCCACATGCCTACCCTACCTCCTGTCTAGCTGCCTCTGGACATGCTTTCCCCCTCTCCTTCTCCTTCGCCCAACAGTAGCATAGTTTCCACCGACACCCTGCTGGTTAACAGTACCGGTGGCGGTCATTGGTAACCCGGGCCTCGACCGATCCGGTATGTAAGTCTTATTTATGATCCGCATATTTGATTTGGCAAAGATTTTACGCCGGATCTACTTCAACATGTTAAATATAATTTAGTTGTATATTGCGCATAATGATGAAATAACAGTTTTTCAGTCTGTGAGCGCCTGTCAGCAGCCATTAAATATGGGTTCCAAATGGTATTTGGTTGATTTCTGTCTGAATACATATACTTCCTGGGCGAGGGGCGCCGGCCAAACGATACCTTATGTAAGCCCTCAAACTTGTGGCGAGCAGGTGACCTGAGGCTGCTGTCTGATTGGTCTCTTCAGATTTTCCATGGGGCGCAGTTCTGTGCGCCCCAGACACTCCCACTTTTATTGGCAGCGAATTGGTATTGTTTTAATGTTTTCTGATCTAACGTGATTGGACAAGTCTCATGGCTGTCAATCATGTTCACACCCACCACGACGCCTCGTTTTGACTGTCAATCATCCACCGTCTACGAACCCTGATAAAATATATAGGCTACATTGTCCTTCTTAATAACTCTGTGACTGTGTGGACATTAAAGCAGCTGTCAGGTGTGCTGTGCCAAGGTAGATTGCAGCCCCCCCCCAATTTTTAGCACCAGCCTCCACTGGTTAAATGGTATTTGTTTTCTCAACCTACAAAAGCAACAGCTGTCAAATTATTAAATAGACTGATTGAAGAGAGGGCAATAGATCCCATTTTTCTGATAACAGTCAAGGTATTCTGTATTGACAAAATTGTCAAAGCTGTCTGTAGTCATTTTAAAATACTTAACATTCCCTTTCCCCCATTTCGTGGAGAAATTTGATTTTTTACATCTCAGCATGCAGTAGTCTTGAGAATCATTATTTCTCTCCCTGGCAAATGTCTGTGAATCCTGTGCTCTTAAACGGCTAATAATTTGTTTTCTGCGCTGTACATTCACCAGTGATGTTCAAACATTTCAGCATGTGAATATCTGTTTAGTCGTCATATATGACCTCAGCATCAGAGGCATTGTCTGCCTACTGTTAACATTTCTTAGGAAATATAGCGTAATATAATACGTTGTTAATTTCTGTGACTGATTCACATACAAAGAACAGCAGGATACAGTAAGCTGCTGTTATTATATCCATCATGTCCTGGTGTGAAGTTCTTTCTCCCATGCCTCGTGCTTCACTCCGCAGACCTTCCCCCACTGAAAGGCAACTGATTCCTGTGGCCTTCGTGTCTGAGAAGTGGTTTGAGATCTCCTGCTGACCGGCTGAAGGCCTTGCTCACTTCCCGTGGGTGGAACAGACTTCCAGAATTCACACTCCGGTGGGTACCGTGCCACTCGGTCCTTCTGCAAATTACTGACTGCGCCTTCGCCACCTTGAACCCCATGTTGCTGCCCCAGTTTGGGAGTAGAAGGGGAACTTGGCATAGGTCTGCTTTATCTAACACGATTATGCTCCAATCCATCTTCTGTGCAGCGCGCTGCACTGATTGAAATCATTTAGATCTAATTCAGCGAAACATCACATTAGCTTTCGACCCAAAATAAGGCAACATGGATTTTTGCAAACACATTGGTCTTTATAATGCCAACTGCCACCATTTTATTTTGCTGCTCAGCCTATGCGAATCAGCAACTCTACATGTATGAAACATTTTCATGGATGTTAATATTGCTCCACTCGTTCCGACACCAATATAACATTGTTTTCGGCGTTTTCACTTGACTTTTGGCACATCTTTATGCATGGGTAATGTCTGCTAGAGCATTTGAAATTCAAAGCATGAAAGTTAAACACATGCTCTGGCCCCATAGTGTGGCTGGGCGCCCAGGGGGAAGGCACCAAGTCTGCCATTGACCCAGATTTGAAAAGGAATAGAGCGCCTGCAGGTAGCATACTGCGAGGACAGTGCCAATCCATTGTCTGGACACACATTAGTCACAGCCCCCTCAACTCTTCACAGTCTGTTCAATGCACTATTATTACTGAAAATCCAACATATAGTATGAAGCCGGCTTGAACACAAATTACACATAATAGGCCACAACAGAAATAATTCTCATAACAGCCTTTTCAGCTGGTTTGCAAAAGACACAGGGTTGTATGAGCTTGTCTAGACAGCCAGGGTCCAACTCGACCAGTCTACAAAGATTTAGCCCTTCATGATAGCTTTGAGAGTGTAAACTTTATGGGTAACACTCTATAATAACGACACAAATGAAGCATTAGTTAAGTATTAGTAACTACTGAATTCATCATTTGTAAAGCAAGACGTGCACCAATGGTTAGTGAGTGTGCGAATAGATGTTTATAAATACTTCTTAATGCTGCAATTCATTATTAATTCAGGTGGTTACTAGTTAAGTATTTTGTATGACCTCATCTAAAGTGAGGACTATCTATGCCTTACCAAGACTGAGATTGAAAGGCCAGCAGTACCTTGAGACTCACCCAAGTCTAAAGGATCATATGATCCTTTAGAAAGTGCAAGTACATGATAAACAGACTATTTAGATGTACATTTGTGCATGAATTAATCATGAATTGCAGTATTAATAAGTATTTATAAAACATCTATTCACACACTTGCTAACCATTGGTGCATGTTTTGCTTTACAAATGCTTTACAAATGCTTTACAAATGCTTTACAAATGCTTTACATATGCTTTACAAATGTTTTACAAATACTTTACAAATGCTTTACAAATGCTTTACATATGCTTTACAAATGCTTTACAAATACTTTACAAATGCTTTACAAATACTTTACAAATGATGAATCCAGTAGTTACTAATACTTAACTAATGCTTAATAGTCTTTAGTTATTATAGAGTGTTACCACTTTCTGTTAGTTATTTTTGACTCAGCTGATCATGAGAGTCACTGTGATTTTGTTTTCCACAGGATCTCGTCGGAAACAAGGAACACAAAAAAAACAAAAACAAAACCGCTTATTTTGTAAGATAGTGGGATCTCTGTTTGGACGCTGGCGAAGAAGAAATCTATTTTTCTAGAAACGAATACAAGCCGAGCAGCCACGACGCTGCAATTCCACATTTCCAGGGACGTACAGTCATTTAGATTTAGATTCTGTATAGATATATTTAACGGAGGCGTGGGACAGGACCACGGACGTCGCGGCGTGCTCCAGCAGGAATTACGGGAGTGTGTATCTGACGTTCGACAAGGGAATCCAAGGAACCTGTGTGATGGGAGATGAGCTGTATTTCTGAACAATGTGCCAATAACGCCACTATGTGCCACAACTTGGACAGAAGGAACTTTTGACAACAACAGATGGATAACAGAGAGAGGGAGAGAGAGAGAGCTGTATTAACCCTGTATCAACTCCAAGTCTATTGTTTTTTGTTTTTTTCTAAAGAAACCTGAAAGGAAAAAAAAACACGTTACAAAAGCATTTGAATATCTTTGGAAATTGTTTTAAGAATTGTGTTGCAGAGTCCAAAAGATATTTATGTGCAGCACTATAGTACACATATGGTGGTGCTGGGGGAGAAGGAGATTAAAAAAAAAAGAAAAGAAAAAAAAAGCGGTACATGCTTTATTAAACACCTGATTTTAAAACTTTGTTTCTATAGGTCCCATTTTAAAAGCAGAGTAATTATGTCTATTTTTATAGAGAAAAGAAGTCTGCCGCCGCCCTGACTGTATAGACCCCAGACCCCCGGCTGGTTGAACGGTTAATGAACTTCTCCCATCCAGCGCCAGATCACAACAAAGGAAGACAATTCGGAAAGCATCTTGTACAAACCAGTCTCTCGCAGATTTGCCCCGTCATGTGAGGTATGTGATTGATTCGGCTCGGTGTCGGCGGAGAGAAAAGGTGTGTTACGATGCAAGTGCAGCACTGCCCCCCCCCCCCCCAAAAAAAAACCCATGGCAGCAAATTTGACTGTTGATTGTTCGGGGAAAGCCGACATGAAAGGCATGGAACTCAAAAGTGTGCATACTGCCTCAGGTCTGTGTATTTATCTTCACACAACACAACACGTCTCACAACACAACTAGTCATTTTTGTCTGAGCCCCAGCTACGTGTATTCGGAGGAGTTACGGCGATTGGCTTTGATCTGGATGTCGCTCGCGTCGCTACGAGTGTCGAACATATTCAATTTGATGTTGGGATTCAAATTATTCATACGATAATTTGCATAAATGGGAAAGAGAGTGAAGAATTTGGCTTTACCGGCTAACCCAGAGTTTGCAAATGGACACCTCCCACCCACGCTCACCAATTTCTGTCCCTCTGACCAACTTTTTTCTTAAACACCCCAACTCAAAATTATGGCATAATTGGAACAGTGAGAAAATATGAATAGGGAAAATGTGAATAGAAAATAAATGCCGCTCCAATCATTCAAAGAGGAATGGAGAGGAACTGGTGATTGTAAAAAAGTGTCCCTCAGAGTGAATTTATCTTCAAGGTGTGTTTTAAATGTAGGTTTTGCAATCCTGAAAAAAAAATGCAACTCGTAATGATGTGTATTGCTTGGTCAAGAGGAATCTCACTGATATATGGGAAGTATTGCACCAGTTATCTGTTTCCGGGGCCAGATCCACACACACACACAAAAAAAGCTAGAGGCGATAACATTCAGAGCATATCAGATTTTCAGCTGAGTTTTAGAGGTTTTGCACAAATTCGGCCATGCTTTTGTTTTTGGTTGGTGCCAAGTGCCGCATTTTTCTCAGACCTGTAAGCCAGAAGTCTCATTTTTGCTCTCTTGAAAACTTAAATCACACCACCGCGGGGGTAAGGGGGTTTAGGAGAAGCCCATCATGAATCAGCCAAATTGGGTTAAACTATCTCTGACCTGCCAATGATAGAATCCTACTCTTAAAGAAAAGTGTAATGCGACTCCTGAGAGCTTCCTGGTACCAAAAATCCTTCTGAGGTCAACTTAGCCGGGAGAAAGTTTGCCTGTGTGCTATGAGGCTTCTCAAGAAGCCATCTTTAATCTACCTTTTGTTGTGCTGTGGGTTTGTACAAAGCACAAAAAATAACTTTAATTGTACAAGTTTTTTGTGTGCAGACAGCAATATATACAGATTAAAAGATGGATTTAATGGCGTGTCGAGGTAGGATACCTGCACTTAGTACTTCAGTAATTCACTTTAGTGATTTCAGACTTATTCTCCACTGTCCCTTAAGATTTAAGAAATTGCAAAAAGCTGTCCTAGCGTGTTGTCCTTTAGATAAGTATCCGTATTGAGGAGTTGTCGAGCTGACTTGAGATAAACACTGTGGTGCAAACTGGCTGCTTTTGCCCATTCACACATGAAATCCACTTCTCATGAATGACAATGCCGACGCAGCCCGCCGTCTACGCTGGGCTCTGGAGTTGCTTATTTGACATAACATATATTTTTTGAATGAAGAGTCCTATCTTCATAGTCGGAGGGTTACAAAACAACTGTATATTATACACGTGTAAATGTATTTTCTATATACAGTATTTACTTCTATTTGTGTACAGGTGTGTTCTATTTTTCAAACCCTGCCCCATTTTTGGGAAAGGTTTCCAATAGGTCGGGGATAGTGTCTTTGTTTACATGTGTAGACTATGGTATTTCATTCAAAACACAAAATAACCTTGTGCCAAGCTTCCTACCTGCACTTTCAAGCAGTACTTGTATTATATCCTTAGCTAACCAGTATAATACTTTTAGTAGACGCTGCAATAGTTCAGTATGATGAGTGATTTCCAGGTGGAATGTATGCAAGCAATGGTCCTACACAGTACAAGGAGGTACTTTGGTTATATTGCAGGTTGAAGTTTGAGTTTTTTTGTATTAAGAGCTGGCGCTAAAACATTTAACTTGCCATTCTCCAGTGAAAAGATCAATTTTACATGAATTCCACAGTAATGATTCACTACATTAGTGAATACAATGGGAATTCCTCGGTAGTTGCCAGGAACCCATGTTTGATCAATCCAGACGAGGCTACATTGTTTCCAAATCACATTTATTATTTAGCATCTGTCGCTGCATACTGCTACAGCCACTCCAGAGGCTCTTTAATGTATGTTTTATTATAATCCGCAACTAACAGCAGCCTATTAAATAATAATGAATAAACACATAGTTCTGCCATTTTTGATGCATTTGTTTAGAAATTAAAGTTAAAAAAAAATCACCAGTCACACAGCTAGATATGAAGTGCACATAAGATTGAAAGAAGCTGTTGTTTGTTTTTGTTTTTTTCCATTTGTGAGATTTTCTTAAATCAGTATATTGTGAATTTTTTTTGTGTTTATTCATTTGCAATGAGGTTTTATTCATGAAGTACTGCCCACACAAGTTTTGAAAAATGTTGGACTGTGAGGGTTTGTAACAGCAGTCAGATCTCATTCGGAGTCTCTTGGTCTCGTGAAATGCTATGAAGTTTTTCATGAGAGGAGCCACTTACTGCTACTCTTACACCCTTCCTCAGAACTCTGACATGTCAATGTGACCTAAGTCAAGTCCTTTAAAGATTTATACCAAATCCACATTCATATCAGAATTTCGTGGGGATTCAACAAATCAACATAATGAACTGTGACACATAAAACTTAAGGTTTTTCCAAAAAACAAAGAAATCTGTTGGGTTCTCTAAAGGATAGCCTACTATAACATTTTAAGATATGGGGTTTGTTTGTTTTTTTGCCATTTAATGCTAAAGGAATTATTTTGCAAAGCTGGTCTTTGATACATCTAAACTAGCTTGATAGGTTTTTAGCATTACCCATTACAACCGAGGAGTGGTTCATTGCTCATTTCAAATACAAATGAACACCTTTGCCCCACAAAATGTGTAAATCCTTCTTTTACCCGTGTCTCTGGAATCAAAATTACATGTAAGGAAATGCCTTACTTGCTTTGTTTTGCCTTTTATTTATTAGATTTATTTGTATTTATCAGAGTGGGCCATGGCTAGGTCGGTTTAGAGTAACTCCCGGGGGTCGGGCGTGGGGTGGGCAGTCTGATACAGACACCAAAGACTTGACATGCCTTTTTCAAAACGAATGAATATCTCCAGCTGGGTCCCTCTTCTGTGTCTCTTCTGCCAACCCAAAGACCCATGTCCCCCCTCAAAATACACAAGCCATTAATGAACACAGGTTCCCGTTCCAACGCCAAGGTGAGGGAGGGGCCACATGCACATCGAGTGGGGCCGTGGTTCTTGTTTGCACGTCCGACACAAAGATCTAAAGTTACTGACATATTTGTCATGTGAGTCAGATGTCGACTAAGCATCACCAAGACCAAGGTTGGTTTTCCCCATATTGTTAGATACAATCAGACTAACAGAGAGCGATCAACATGTCTTGGCATACCTTGGCGTTTGGTTGTCTTACTTTTAAACTGTGTTTCACCAGGCCCAACTCTTCTAATTGGAATGATCTGAATGGTCTGATGGAATGATCTGATTGGTCTGATGGAATGATCTGTTGGAATGATCTGAAAGTTCTGTTGGAATGATCTGAATGGTCTGATGGAATGATCTGAATGATCTGTTGGAATGATCTGATTGGTCTGATGGAATGATCTGAATGATCTGATTGGTCTGATGGAATGATCTGTTGGAATGATCTGAAAGTTCTGTTGGAATGATCTGAATGGTCTGATGGAATGATCTGTTGGAATGATCTGAGTGATCTATTAGAATGATCTGAATGGTCTGATGGAATGCTCTGTTGGAATGATCTGAATGATCTGTTGGAATGATCTGTTGAAATGATTTGAATGATCTGTTGGAATGATCTGATTGGTCTGATGGAATGATCTGAATGATCTATTGGAATGGTCTGTTGGAATGATGGAATGATCTGATTGGTCTGATGGAATGATCTGTTGGAATGATCTGAATGGTCTGTTGGAATGATCTGATTGGTCTGATGGAATGATCTGTTGGAATGATCTGAATGGTCTGTTGGAATGATCTGAATGGAATCTCCTAGAAAATGGCCGGGACATTACTTGAGCACTGAGACATGATGCAAGGCGGTCTGGAAATGAAATACAAGTTCAGCAGATTCAACCACTTGATTTCTTAATGGAAAAAAAATGTGCGTTTACCTCGGTGAAAAGGCTGAAGTTTATCTTTATGATGTGTAAACAGATATTATCTTGCTGAGTCCCATCTTTTAAGTGGTCAAAAAACTATGTGTAGCTACCCACACTGCTTCTCATTATCTCAGAAATCACGTACTGTGCGCTTAATGTTTCTAAAGAGGAGGGCTGTGACTTTCGTCTCGGGTCATGTTTTTACTGTTCTATTCACAAGAGCTAGAGCACCGAGGGTGCTTATCAATACAGTCAAAGACTTGAAAAGCCAACTCTTGGTTCACAACATCGTAATTTTCCTCCAAGCCACTCTTGGTAAAAAGGAGAGTCGCCGCGTGACATCTGCCTCGTACATGACCTATCATTGGTCATGGGACAGAAGGTCATGGGACAGAAGGTCTTGGGTGTTACAAGATACCTTGAGTATTTTTAGATGTTGGTGTTTGAGTAACATGATAGTATGATTGCCAAGCTTCTCTTTCACCAGGTCTTTAAACTTAGAGTGGATAATGATGGGGGGAAAATAGCTGGAAGTGGTCATCAATTCAACAAATGACATTTGGACTAGGAATAGAAGAAAGAAAGAGTAAGGGGGTTATTGTAAACCTAACAGAGTCAATACCAGAGAAGATGGGTTTTTTTTCCCGCATAGGGGCACACAATGGTTTGTCCATACCAATTACACAGGAACCTGACTTGCGTCGTGTTGTCGCCATAAAAATGAAGAATTTGTACTTTGTGACTCTTGAACTTTTTATATTTGTGTTGAATATATCAATGAGTACCTCTGTTACTTTTGTATAAGACCTATGAATATAGTATACACAAACACATACACACACGACACATCCACAAAGGGACTTAAGTCGGTCTCTGCGATGGCTAAATGTTGTACAATTTTCTTTTTGTCTTATGACTCACATCTTTCCTCCTTTTGTAGTTATTGGTAAGCGTTTTCGACTTCCAAGTGATTTTGGTTTGGTTACTCTTGTACTACCGAGCTCTGTATTTGCAAGCACTGTAAATGCGATTCTCATCAAAATCGTCCTCTGTACATTTAGTACTCTGATGTTGCTATTAATAAAAATGTAAAACTAAACAGTTTCAAGATCAATTCTTTAAGTCAATGCTCATGCTAATTTTGGAAAGGAAAGCTAGAAAAAAATGAAAAAATCATAAAGGGGATTGACTCACTTAAGACTTGCAATCTCTAATCTACTGGAATACCCACCACGTGATTCTTCCTAACACAACAAGTATGAAACATCATCATCACTGGCGGTCACTTGGGGTCGAGTATGACCGTCCTCCCTCTGGGTCTTCGAGTGGGCGTAGAGGCCGATCCTGGAGCCACATAATGGGAGGACGCCTGCAGCTTTTTACGTGGAGTGGCTGATTCACCTCCAGCCAGCACACGGTCCTTGGCAGGGGGTGGCCAATGTCCAATGGCATGGAGAACCAAGACGATTGGGGACCACCTTCTGTTGCAGCCTTCATCCGCCTTCACTGCCATTGTGACCTGGAGGCATCTTCCACCAGTTCCGCTGTTGAGGTCTTTGTTGGATCACGCTTTGTCTGGAACCTCCCCCTTGACCTGTCCGCCTTGGGTGACCCTACCAGGAGCCAAACTCCGGACGGCATAGCTCTTGGGATCATTAGTACTGCACGCTTCTCCACCGCGGCAAGGTATTGATCCAGGAGAAGACTATAAAAGAATCTCCGCAGGACATGCAGATGCCTGGCAGATAACCACAGCTCTATTACGCAGTAAGCATCACCTGGAGAAACACCTGGAACAAATGTTGTAAGAAATAAAATCTGACTATAGCAATCATAAACTCTAATATACCTGTTCTTCATTGGCAGACATAACCAACACACTCCTGGGGAGGGTTTAGCCAGGAATGAACAGCAACACAGGCTCAACATCAGTTATTTTTTTTCTGATTGATTTTTCCACGGCTGTCTACAGTTCGTAACAGCACTCATTAGGAGTGCTAAAAAAAGTTTTGAAAAACGCTGCCTACGTGTAGGCTTGAATATTCTCTGCGGTACTGCTGGTGGGGCGAGCCCTCTTTAATGTTTGACACAAAGTTGCAGAGGGATCAACGTAATGCCCCTAAAATGTTAGCGGCTGAGGTCGACACAGAAATCAGTAGCACCTAAGGGAGGCAATTATAGGTCTCATTGTTGGGGGGGGAGCGGTGATGGAAGATTTTTGCCCCGGTTTACCGTTTTGCTCACTGGCAAATTAATATTTTATTGAATAAGTATAAGAAGGTTAACTTCCCTGAGTAGTCAGCTGCATTTGATGTTTGCCAAAATATAGATTGATGAAAGGGATCCCTATCAATCATACTCCCTTCACCCCTTTGTGTCTCCTCTTGCTTTCCTTTTCTTTCTCTCTTGCTTTCCTTTTCTTTCTTTCTCTCTTTCTCTCTCTCTCTCTCTCTCTCTCTCTCTCTCTCTCTCTCTCTCTGTATTTCTGGGATCACCTGGAGGAGCAGTTCTTCCTGCTTTGACGAATCAGCATGGGCAGAGCAACTCCTCCTCCCTGCTCCCTGTAGCCGGGGCCTGTCCACAGGGAGGCCTGACAGGTTGCATTAGCATGAGGCTGGACGGATGAGTCCTTGCTGCCTGTGACAGGCCTCGAGCCCTCTCCCTCCTCATACATTAAACAGAATTATGCACCCCCGTGCAGACGGGGCCGATCAATGGGGGTGGATGGCGTATTCCAGCAGCTGCCAAGAGGGTGCTTTAGAGTGGCAAGATAAAGTACCCACTGCAACCTGTGCCCATCAAAAGCACCGCCACTGCCAAAACCAGACAGCACCGTCGAAGTTGATTAACTCCTTGGCTGTCGGGTGGATTTACACGCCGCATGCCACATTTGACGGGCGACTGGGGCAGGTGGGAGGATGGTGGGTAAGGGGGTTGGCATAGGAAAAAAGCTGTCCCATGGCACTCTTGTCCTGTCTTTCTCTATCTCTTGCAACCAGTCATTGGGCTCACACACACAAACACACGCACAAAGCAAACACAGCCATCAACAGGTGTTTACTGCAGTGACCTGTGCTAATGCAGTTGTTCGTAAGCTACTTGGAGCTAGGAGGCAAAAAGAACAGTGGAACTGGAACCTTGACACTTAAAGGATAATTCCTGTTTTGTTTTCTCTTACAACGAGGGTTCCGATTTTCATAGGTTTTTCCATCATGCATATCAGTTATGATATCATTTTAACCACTGGGTCCATTTCAGAGATCTTTGATACCACTGCTGAATTCATCTATACAACAGCGTCCAAAAGAAATACTGAACATAAGCATCAGGCATGTTTTACCAAATCCAGTTTAACCAAATTATCTAAGCCATGTGGGTGGCACGGTGGCGCAATAGTTAGCACGGTCGCCCCACAGCAAGAAGGTCCTGGGTTCGAGCCCCGGGGTAGTCCAACCTTGGGGGTTGTCCTGGGTCGTCCTCTGTGTATTGTTTGCATGTTCTCCCCGTGTCTGCGTGGGTTTCCTCCAGGTGCTCCGGTTTCCTCCCAAAGACATGTAGGTCAGGTGAGTCGGCAATACTAAGTTGTCCCTAGGTATGAATGTGTGTGTTTGTGTGTGTGTGTGTGTGTGTGTGTGTGGGGGCCCTGTGTGATGGCCTGATGGCCTGCACAGAGTGTCTCCCGCCTGCCGCCCAATGACTGCTGGGATAGGCTCCAGCATCCCCGTGACCCTGAGAGCAGGATAAGCGGTTTGGTTAATGGATGAATGGATGTAAGCCATGTATTTGAAAGTGAAAAAAAAGTCCAGGTTAAAAGTTATAACCCAAAATGTCCAATATTGTCAACAATTGTCCATCACATTGCTACTTCCTGGTTCAACGTACTGGAATGAGCAGCCTATACTTGTCTTGGGCAGTACTGCCCACTGATTAACTAAACAGCCAGCACAATAGAGAAGTCATTAAATAATTGGAAGTCATGTGTGCAGTCTAACTGAGGAACTAGGTTTTTTTGTTGTCATTGCTGTTGAAAGGACAGGTATAAGGCTCATGCTCAGTTGTCCCATAAGGAAGCTGGTGCAAAGAGACATCTGGCAATGGTCTTATGTCCAAAACGCCCAAAATGAAGCAGAGGAGTAAAATGCTATCATAACTGATGTGCACATTGTCAAAAACTATGAAAACGGGACCCATGTTGTAAAACAAACGGAATTATCATTCAGGAATAAAACTACACAGTCAGAATGTCGTGATGCATGCTCAATAACCCGGGTAAGAAAATCAAAGAAGGTTGAATCAGTTCATCTGCATACAAGGTTTACTGACAGAAACGTTTCATCACTCATCTAAGTGACCTGTTCAGTCTCAACTGACTGCAGGTGTCCCCACCCTTATAAACAATACAGTGGATTAACGACCCAAACCAACGACCAGTTTCATATGCAAATATGGGCGTGACCATTAACTAGATCTTCGATGGCCATGTGTACTATTCAAATCAAATCAAATCAAATCAATTTTATTTGTATAGCCTACTATCACAAATTACAAATTTGCCTCAGTGGGCTTAACAGCAACACAACATCCTGTCCTTAGACCCTCTCATCGGATAAGGAACAACTCCCTAAAAAACCCTTTAACAGGGAGAAAAAATAGGAAGAAACCCCAGGGAGAGCAACAGAGGAGGGATCTCTCTCCCAAGACGGACAGCGTGCAATGGATGTTGTGTTCACGCAATTCACATAATACAACATTGAAAGAGGAGAACAGAATTATAATGGACATAAAATTTATGAAGAACATGATGCCCAGGATGCCAAGCAGTGTCCACATGCCAACGGAACAGTCCAGGACCCAAGCCACGCGACCAGCATCATCATGTAATAAGAAAAACTTAGGTGAGGAGAGGAAGGGCAGGCAACATCCAAATGGCGGCCACCATCACCACGGAGACCTGGGAGGAGAACCGACTGCACATGCATGCAAGAGAGACTCACATGACACCATTCAAACACAGAAAAAGAGAAAGGAGAAGACATCATTCAGAGAGAGAGAAAAGACATGTTAGAGAAGAGAACAGTTTGCAGTAGTCATTAGCCATAATCAATTAAGTCATCAATTCGTCATAATCTATACTCTGTAATCTCGTCGGCAGAAGAGTGGTTGGTAAATTCACTGAGACAGAAAACCAACCCGCCATCCAGTACAGGTTGTGAAGCACTTAACTTAAAGGCAACTAATTGTAAACTAAGGCAAAAAGATGGGTTTTAAGTTTGGATTTGAAGGACTCAACAGACTCCGATTGTCTGATGGCAGCAGGCAGGTTATTCCACAAAAATGGAGCCCGATAGGAAAAGGCCCTGCTGCCACCAGCTGACTTCTTTTTAAATTTGGGTACACACAGGAGGCCTGTATTTTGAGAACGAAGTGCTCGAGATGGCATGTAAGGTTTAAGGAGATCAGACAGGTAGGATGGAGCAAGCCCATTTAGGATTTTATAAGTCAGCAGAAGCCCCTTGTATTCTGATCTAACATGGATAGGAAGCCAATGGGAGGCAAGAATTGGTGTAATATGGTCAAATTTCCTAGTTTTAGTTAGGATTCTAGCAGCAGCATTCTGAACCATCTGAAGACTTTTAGTACTAGAATGTGGCAGACCTGAGAACAGAACATTACAGTAATCAAGTCTGGATTCACAGAGGATTTGGGAATGGTTACAATCACAGCATTGTAGGATGGCAACGGATGCATAACGACCGAAACCAACAACCAGTTTCATGTGCAAATATGGGTGTGGCCATTGCCAGTGAAACTCTAGTTAATGGTCACAGCCATATTTGAACATGAAAGTCCTCCAACCCATACGACCATATACTAGGTCGTATATCCTCTAATACAGTGGTTCTCAACCTTTTTGGGGTCCTGGACCCCCTGCGTATTTTTGATCTACCCTGAGGACCCCTCCACCTGATCTTGGGGGAGGGGGGTTGCAATTTGATAGAAACAGTAGAAACTGCATTTTAAATTGCATTATAGCATTTATTCACTCTTTGGGGCAAAAATAAGAGTTTTCAGTTGTAACTTAGATATAGTTAACAAAACAGAATTCTTATGCAGTAACTTTCAGATACATGTAACAAAACAGAATATGTATTCAGTAACTTTCAGATATACGTAACAACAGAATTTTTATGCAGTAACTTTTAACAATGCAAACGGGAGCGAGATCGCTTATTAAAATACAATAAATTACACTTGTGAAACAGATGTAATTAGAGAAAAAAGTCCTGTTACCCTTCATAGTTTAGGTAGATAAAGGTCTCAGTCACATTTGAGTAAAATAATCCTATTTCTATAAACGTCATAGGATCTTTTTTTTAAAGATATTTTATTTTCACGGACCCCTTGCAATTACACCACGGACCACTAGGGGTCCGCGGACCCCCGGTTGAGAAACACTGCTCTAATACGACCCACAGCCTTCCATTATGTACATGATCATTTTGCGGTCTGCAGTTATATTCCAACATCATTAAACCTCAATTAGCTAGTTTACTTAGTTGGTAATAATAATAATAATAATAATAATAACAATAATAATAATGCATTTTATTTGTGGGTGCCTTTCAAAACGCTCAAGGACGCCTTACACAACACAGTAAAAAAAAAAAACGAGCAGCACTGTATCAGACAGCGTAAAATCAAAACAAAGCAGGGTAGACAATAAAAAGTTAACACAACAGGTAAGTATAAAATCAACATCTGCACAAAACTCAGTGAAGCGCGGATCAGACTGAATATGCCAGTTTGAAAAGGTGCATTTGAGATGGGATGTGAAGGTTGAAAGAGAGTCAGTGCTGTGAATGTCTTGTGGGAGAGCGTTCCATAGGCGGCGGGGGGGGGGGGGCAGAACGACTGAAGGCTCTAGTCCCCATGGTAGTCAAGCGGGCCGATGGTGTAGTGAGTTGGATAGCAGAAGAGGATCTGAGCGTGCGGGAGGGTGTGCGGCTATGAAGGAGTTCGGAAAGATATGAAGGAGCTAGGTTATTAAGGGTCTGAAAGGTGAGGAGCAGGATCTTGGAGTCAATACGGTATTTAACAGGAAGCCAATGGAGTTGCTGAAGAACAGGAGTGATATGATCTATGGAAGGAGTTCTGGTAGTGATACGGGCAGCTGAATTCTGGACCAATTGAAGTTTATGAAGACACTTGAGGGGAAGACCAAAGAGGATAGAATTACAGTAGTCAATACAGGATGTAACCAGGGTGTGAGTGAGTATGGCTGTGCTTTTAGGTGTAAGTGATGGCCGAAGATGATTAATATTGCGAAGGTGGAAATATGCAGACCGAGTAAGACTTGTTTTGGGTGTTGTTTTGATTATTTGCTCTGAGTTATTTGAGTTTGCTATAAGTTTGGTTAATAAAATAAACTCATCCTGTTCCATCAACTATTTCCCCAGGAGCACTGTTGATGTACACACTGCTAAAAAAAATAAAGGGAACACATAAGCAATGCAATGTAGCTCCAAGTCAATCACACTTTTGAGATATCAACCTGTCCAGTTAGGAAGCAACACTGATTTGTGAATCAATTTCACCTTTTGGTAAATTGTCTAATTTCCACCAGGTGGAAATTAGACAATTTGCAAGACAACCCCTATAAAAGGAATGGATTTGCAGGTGGTGGCCACAGACCATTTGCCTGCCCTCATCTTTTCTGGCCGATCTTTGGTTAGTTTTTCATTTTGCTAGTGCCCGCACCACTAGAGGTGGCATGAGGCGGTATCTGCAACCTACAGAAGTTGCTCAGGTAGTGCAGCTCATCCAGGATGGCACATCAATGTGTGCTGTGGCAAGAAGATTTGATGTGTCTCCCAGCACAGTGTCCAGAGCATGGAGGAGGTACCAGGAGACAGGCCAGTACACCAGGAGACGTGGAGGGGGCCGCAGGAGGACAACAACCCCGCAGCAGGACCGCTATCTGGTCCTTTGTGCAAGGAGGAACAGGAGGAGCACTGCCGGAGCCCTACAAAACGACCTTCAACAGGCCACTAATGTGCAGGTTTCTGCTCAAACAGTGAGAAACAGAATGCATGAGGATGGTATGAGGGCCCGACGTCCACAATTGGGGCCTGTGCTCACAGCCCAACACCGTGCAGCCCGATTGACCTTTGCCAGAGAACATCTTGGTTGGCAGATTCGCCATTGGCGCCCTGTGCTCTTCACAGATGAGAGCAGGTTCACCCTGAACACATGTGACAGACGTGAGAGAGTCTGGAGACGCTGTGGAGAACGTTCTGCTGCCTGCAACATCCTCCAGCATGACCGGTTTGGCGGTGGGTCAGTGATGGTCTGGGGAGGCATATCCTTGGAGGGCCGCACAGACCTCTACGTGCTAGCCAGAGGTACCATGACTACCATTAGGTACCGGGATGAGATCCTCAGACCCATTGTCAGACCATATGCTGGTGCAGTGGGCCCTGGGTTCCTGCTCATGCATGACAATGCTCGTCCTCATGTGGCCAGAGTGTGTCAGCAGTTCCTGTATGTCGAGGGCATTGATGCTATGGACTGGCCTGCACGTTCCCCAGACCTGAATCCAATTGAGCACCTCTGGGACATCATGTCTCGTACCATCCGCCAACGCGATGTCGCACCACAGACTGTCCAGGAGTTGACCGATGCCCTGATCCAGGTCTGGGAGGAGATCCCTCAGGAGACCATCCGTCGTCTCATCAGGAGCATGCCCAGACGTTGTAGGGAGTGCATACAGGCACGTGGAGGCCACACACACTACTGAGCCTCATTTTGAATCGTCTTGAGGAATTTCCACAGAAGTTGGATCAGCCTATGTTCTCATTTTCCACTTTGATTTTGAGTATGATTCTGAATCCAGACCTTAATGGGCTAATGATTTTGATTTCCATTGATCATTCTTAGGTTATTTTGCTCTAAACACATTCCTCTGTCTAATAAATAAAGATTTTCAGCTGAAATATTTCATTCATCGAGGTCTATATTGTGTTTTTAGGTGTTCCCTTTATTTTTTTGAGCAGTATATTTAGGATCAGCAGAAACAACATCAGCCCCTAATACTGCCCAAAGTGCTTCCTCAGCTGATGGCAGTTCAGCAGGTGAGTTGTCAACAAAGGGTAATTTACCCCAGATTAATATGGACAAGCCTGTGAGATATGCTTATTGTTGATACATTAGCTTTTAATATGACATGGGTAGTTTTTCCCCTTTTTTTTAAGGCCCATCCTTCTCTGCAAGTGAAGAGCATTGTAAATGCATTTGTCTGCTGGTTTATTTTAAGATTTTCCAGAACAGTAGTAAGCCATGACAATGGTATCGTAACTATCAGGCATGGACATTACTATCGTCTGTGGTGGGAGGTGGGTTTAGCATGGGGGATGGGCGTGCGTCTGCCCAAATCAAATTCTGGTTAGGGCCCCATAAAGCCTTGGGCCGGCTCTGCCTCTGTGCATTGTGGGTTTTTATCTACTTGCTGACATCCTTTTTACAACACCTCATAGACAGGCTAATAAAGGTAAGTAGTCAGTAAATAGTGATAAAAACAGTTTGAGAGCAATAGACTATGTAGTCAGTTGGTTTTTGTGTTGTTTCGCCGTCTAGTATAGTAACTAAGATTGCTATTTGCAGCACGACCACTAGAGGTCGCTTAAAATTTAAAACGTAACTAAATGTCTTAATAAGCTGTTTGTACAAACGACCTATGGGGTCGTTTTTTGGTGGAGGACAGTCTCAAAAGGTCACTTAGTTGAGTGATGAAACATACTATCTGTCACTAAATGTTTTAATCAGATGAACGGATTCAACCCTCTTTGATACACAGTCCGAATATTCCTTCTGTATTATGGGTGTTTGTATCATTACCATGTCCCTGTTAGAAGATTATGCCCCACTTAGATCAAGTCTTCTCTGACAGACCTGCTAATTCCCCCAAAAGATGAAACCCTGCGATAGTCTGCCAGCTGTAAACACTTGCTGATATCCGTCGTGCCTTCAGTTGCACACTGTTGAGTTTGTGAGTGACAAAAAAAACTTGTTGGGATGACAGACAGACGGCTGTCATGCCAAAAGGAAAGCGCGTGACGGTGAGAGTTGAGATAGACAGCGCGTGAGAAATGGGACGGGCTGGGAAGACAGTCTCTCCAACACCTCGACGAGTTAACAGTTCTGAAACCGAGGCCTCTCCCAGAAAAGACTGACAGGTGAGATGAAAACGGGTTACGTTCCGTTTCAGTTTGCAACTGGAAGTAAAGCCTCAAAAAGTGTCGTGGAAAACTTGTAGCCGGTAGTTGCTGGGAAGTGATTTGTGGTGATGTCACCCGGTTAAAATAGCTCATTATTAGCACCTTTGAGGGGAGACATATGATTAATTGTCGTCAAAGATTTACAATCCAATTAGAGAATGTCTGGCTGTAGAATGAATGACTCACCTTGGAGAGAAACACATCACTTAAAGTCCAAGTAGGCTTCATGGACTATTTTGGCTCCACTGGCTGGATGATACTAAATTGGGAGGCAGTGGGGGGGGGGGAGTCTTTGTGGGACCTTGGGAGCTTTTTTGGGGGGAGGATGTTTCCCCTTTTTTCTCCCCAATTGTATCCACCCCACCTCTGAGCCACCCTGGTCGCTGCTCCACCCCCTCTGCCAATCCGGGGAGGGCTGCAGACTACCGCATGCCTCCTCTGATACATGTGGAGTCGTCAGCCGCTTTGTTTCACCTGACAGTGAGGAGTTTTGCCGGGGAGGGGAGGGGGCATAGCACGTGGGTCATGCTATTTCCTCCAGTTCCCCTTCCCTCCAAACAGGTGCCCCGACCGATCAGAGGAGGCACTAGTGCAGTGACCAGGATACATAACCACATCCGGCTTCCCACCCGCAGACACGGCCAACTGTGTCTGTAGGGACGCCCGACCAAGCCGGAGGTAACACGGGGATTCGAACCGGCGATCCCCTTGTTGGCAGGCAACGGAGTAGACCGGCACGCCCCCCGGACGCCTCCCGGGGAAGCTCGGAAGTTTGTCAGATTAAGACGCGATCGTTCACTGTGATCGGACATTTTTTAGCGGAACACTGAGAAATTCGAGGATCCCAGTTTATTTTTGACATCAAACACTGTTAAACCTCTTACTCAGCCCTGATACGTTACACTTTGTCAGAGATTAGCGGGGGGGGGGGTGGCCCCACAGTGTTCACGCATTCATGCGTTCAAGTGTGTATGTATTTATGTGCAGTTTCCTCTGTGGTGGAAAGAAACCGTTTTGATGTGTCCACGTGCAGGCGTCCATGTTACCCCGTGAAAGTGTTTCTCTGGAACAGGAAGTCTTGTTATGACTGCACGTTAGAATGGATAAAGCCACGGTAAAACATTCATGAGCACCGTCCTTCTTCTTCTCTCTGCAGACGCGCTCCATACCTCTATACCAGCGGTCGGGAACCTATGGCTCGCGAGCCATATATGGCTCTTCCGGTGACGGCATATGGCTCCCAGACAATTTTGAGTTGAAATTTTTTTTTTTCAAAAAAATCAGTTTGGAACTGATTTTAAAATACTTGTGATATTTCTTAATAATACTGTGTCATTTTAAAGTAAACAGAAATTAGTTTTGAAGATAAATTTCACGGGTCACGGGTCACCCGTGGGTCGGGTCGGGAACCAATGGCTCGCGAGCATGTCCGGGTCATTGTAAAGGTGAAGAAATCAATTTTATCAGATAGCCAACTAGTTTATCCGCTTCAACCCTTGTAACGGAAAAGATGTCGAAAAGAAAAAAAGACGATGATTACCGTGCATTCCAGGCTGCGTGGACAGAGGAATTTGCATTTGTGGAGAGAGCAGGATCTGCGGTATGTCTAATATGCAATGATAAAATTGCATCGATGAAACGGTCAAATATAAAGCGGCACTTCGATACGCACCATGCTTCATGAAATATCCAGCGGGGGACAGCAGGAAAAGGGCATGCGAGGAGCTACAGCGGAGAGTGCAGACGAGTCAGCAGCAACTACGTGTGTGGACCAAGCAAGGTGACGGGAATTCCGCTAGCTTTGCGGGGGCTTTGGCAATAGTAAGGAATGGAAAGTCATTCACAGATGGCGAGTATGCCAAAACATTCATGCTTGATGTGGCCAATGAACTGTTTGATGACTTCCCAAATAAAGACGAGATAATCAAACGAATAAAAGACATGCCCCTGTCAGCAAGAACTGTGCACGATCGTAGCATCATGATGGCAAATCAAGTCGAGGAAACACAAATTAAGGACATAAACGCCGGGACATACTTTTCTCTCGCGTTAGATGAGTCAACAGACGTTAGCCATCTATCTCAGTGCAGTATCATTGCCAGGTATGCTGCAGGTGACACACTGCGTGAGGAAAGCTTGGCTGTTTTGCCAATGAAAGGGACAACAAGAGGAGAGGATTTATTCATGTCTTTCATGGAGTTTGCTAAAGAAAAAAAACTACCGATGGATAAACTTATTTCTGTCTGTACTGATGGTGCACCCTGTATGTTGGGGAAGAACAAAGGATTTGTAGCGCTTCTCCGTGAACATGAAAAGAGAGCCATCCTAAGTTTTCATTGCATCCTGCACCAGGAGGCGCTTTGCGCTCAGACGTGTGGCCAGGAGCTTGGTGAGGTGATGTCGCTGGTCATTCGAGTGGTCAACTTTATTGTTGCCCGAGCTTTAAATGATCGCCAGTTTAAAGCTCTGTTAGAAGAAGTTGGGAATCATTATCCCGGTCTGCTTTTACACAGCAACGTGCGTTGGTTGTCAAGGGGGAAGGTGCTCAGCCGTTTTGCAGCTTGCCTGAGTGAAATCCGGACTTTTCTTGAAATGAAAGGCGTCAAGCATCCTGAGCTAGACAACACTGACTGGCTCCTGCAGTTTCACTATCTCGTGGACATAACTGGCCATCTGAACCAGCTCAATGTGAAAATGCAAGGTATTGGAAATACAATCTCATCCCTTCAACAAGCAGTGTTTGCATTTGAAAGCAAGCTGGAAGTCTTTCTCAGGGACATTGAAACAGGTCGTCTTCTGCACTTTGAAAGACTGCAACAATTTAGAGATGCATGCTTAGCAAGTGACTCCACTCAACATCTGGATCTCCAGCAGCTAGCTGGCTTTACGTTCAATCTCCTGCAGTCATTCAAAGCACGTTTTGGAGGATTTCGTGCGCGCACTGGTCTTTTCAAGTTCATCACTCATCCACATGAGTGTGCAGTGGACAAAATCGACCTGACATGCATCCCCGGGGTCTCTATCGGAGACTTTGAGCTGGAAGTTGCTGACCTGAAGGCATCAGACATGTGGATGAGTAAGTTCAAGTCACTTAATGGAGAGTTGGAAAGTCTTGCGCGACAGCGAGCAGAGCTGGCGAGGGAACACAAGTGGACAGAAATGAAAAATCTTCAACCTGAAGACCAGCTGATTCTTAAAACTTGGAACGAGCTTCCTGTGATATACCACACAATGCAGCGTGTGAGTATTGCCGTATTGACCATGTTTGGCTCTACATATGCATGTGAACAGTCTTTCTCGCATATGAGGAACATTAAGACCAACCTACGCTCACGTTTAACTGATGGAAGCCTCAACGCCTGCATGAAGCTCAACCTCACCACGTATGAACCAGACTACAAGGCCATCAGCAAAACCATGCAGCACCAGAAGTCGCATTAAAAGTAAGACATATTTAATTTATTATACGTTAAAAATACTATATGGCTCTCAATGAAATATATTTAGAAATATTTGGCTTTTATGGCTCTCCCAGTCAAAAAGGTTCCCGACCCCTGCTCTATACTGTAGATGCTATAGCGAGGCTGTTCATATATTCAGAAGCTAAAAACTGTGGTTAAAAAAAGAAAACAACAGAGGATTTTTTTCTTTCTTTTTTTCGGGACCCATGTCACTCTGTGTTCCACAGGGTGATTCCATCTCTCGCAAATGGGGTTTTCTGAGAACTTTCTGAATTTTAAGGGGGCTCCACAGACGCAGAACGGATGCAATAAACCCCTGACTAGTTTGCTGATAGGATAGCTTTATCACACACTACTTGCACTGTTGAGCTATGGCACTATCCATTACTTGAGCTATGGTTTTTTTTCTTCTCTCTCTCGTTCCCTCTCTCTCTCTCTCTCTCTCTCTCTCTCTCTCTCTCTCTCTCTCTCTCTCTCTCTCTCTCTCTCTCTCTCGCTCTCACTCATGCATACACACACACGTATAACAGACACAGACGTACTGACAATGAAACTGCCTGTCTTTTGTGCTCGGTCTGGTCAAAACTGTGGATTTAATCAAGGCTGAAGAAAAATCAAAACGAAACAGCCTCCCCTCAGTAAAATACTGCTCATAATATCAGCTGACATCGACCAGTATATTTTAACAGCTGCTTTGGCAGACCTCTCATTTAAAGGTCTCTCATTCCTTGGCTATTAATTGGGCCTTTTTGGCTTTCACCATCCATTATAAAACCTGCAACCTTAATAGCTGCTTTATCTGTGCAGCCATTTTTATTTTATTTTTTGTGCAGTTGAATGAGTGAATATTTGTTTTGGTGTGTCAGACCATAAAGGTAGTCCAACCTACATGAGGTTATGTGACACATTGTGCTGTAATAAGAAAAAAAAAGACACAGTGGTGAGCTGGCATATGACCCACGGGCAGGGCAGAGGAGGTGTTGCATGGTGTTTTATAATTACACACATAATTAGGGCCAGCATGGCCTTCTCTGCTGAGATAACAAACCCAGGGATCATCAAAAATATGTATATTCATAAAGGCAATATTGCGCTTTGCATCACATCTTTTCATTAGTCTAATGCCTCTTGTGTTTCGCTCCTGCAGAGCGGCTTAGTGTAGAGCACATGCTGACATGCGTGTGTATATATATATATATATATATATATATATATATATATATATATATATATATAAACAATAGTCTCATCAACCCTTAGATTTTTAGCCTCTGACATTTTAAATCAACAATAAAACTTGATCCCTCCTTCTGTGATCTGTCTCCATTAAATTAACTCTGCTATTTAACCAAAAGGGGATATAATTTTAGACGACGGTACTCTTTATCCTATTATATTTTACTTTTTTCACTGGGCAATATTGTCTTAGATGCCAGAGCTCTTGCAATGAACATATCCATTACTTGTGACCAGATAAATTTTAGGTGGTCTCTATATAAATATGTAATATTTTTTATGTCTCTAAATATGTAATATTTCAATAATAATAATACATTTTATTTGCAGGCACCTTTCAGAGCACTCAATGACTCCTTACAGAACAGTTAAAAAAACAAGCAGCACTGTATCAGTAAATAAAAAGTAAATTAAATTTAATTTAAGTTAATTCAGAAATCAGAAACACTTTGTCATTTCATTTCATGCACTTGCGCACATGAAATGAAATGAAACATCATTTCCCCCAGTCCACAGCAGTGCAACACAAAGACACAAACACATATCCAAAAACTACAAGAACACATATAACCAAATTAAAAAAAAATCACTTTCCTTGAGAACGAACACTAGATAGGATGACTGTCAGAACTGGCCTGCATGGGCTAGCTGGGCTAGCAGTTAGCTTAGCCTGCCCCGCTTCCACATCCTGTCAGACCACCCTTGGTGTTTCCTCTTCCGGTGCATCTCCGGTCAGGGCCGTGGTCCTTGGGCCAACAGGATGGAGCAGACCCCTTAGCCGATCCGATGCCAGCTCTCCCAGCCAGACACCTTAGCCACACCTCCCCACACGATGACACAGTCAAGGCTATGCGAGGCTGCCGCCAGACCGCCCTCAGTGTTATCGGAACTGTCAGTCTGCATGAGCTGGCAGTTAGCTTAGCCTGCCCCGCTTCCGCATCCTCTCAGACTGCCCTCAGTGTTACCTCTTTGGGCACAGCTCCAGGCAGGGCTGTGGTCCCTGGGCCCACAGGATACAGCAGACCAAGCTCTCCCAGCCGAACCAGCGTCAGCTGTCCCAGCCATCAAGCCAAGACAAATTTAGACGCAGATGTGGACAAAGACACTGCATTGATGGTACTGGGTGAGGCCGCCGAAAATTTGAATTTGTGCCGCCATCTTCCCACACCAGTAGTGAGTGAGGCCGCTGTAAACGTGAATTTGGATACCATCTTCCCACACCGGAAGCGGAACCTATTAATTAAAGGAATTAAAGTAAAAATTAAAAGTTATTTTTTTATTACATATGTTATGACGACATGCATCAGAGAGTTAATAAAACACAAGCAAGGATCTAGTCAGCAGGCGACAATGCAAGCAAGTGCCAAAAAAACAGGTTCAAGTCATAGGACATAGATGTCAACAGGCACTGCAAAAAGGCAATGCATAGGGTGCATAGAAGTGATTTATTATTATTTTTTATTAATACCATCAGGTGTGGAGGTGTTCAAGAACGAGCTGGGTCTTTAGCGTCTTCTTAAAGTTGGAGAGGGACTCAGCAGATCGAATGGAGTTTGTTAACTCGTTCCACCATCGGGGAACTACAGAAGAGAAGAGTCTGGCTAGTGACTTAGGGCCCCGTTGTGGTGGAAGTGACAGGCACCTTTCACTGACAGAGCGTAGTGAGCAGGACTGAGCGTAGATCTGAACGAGGGACATCAGGTAGGCGGGAGCCGTTTTAGCTGCTGTTTTGTAAGCGAGCATCAGGGTTTTGAATTTGATGCGGGCAGAAACTGGGAGCCAGTGGAGGGATATGAACAGCGGAGTGACATGTGCTGTTTTGGGCTGGTTGAAGACCAGACGCTCCACTGCGTTCTGGATGATTTGCAGAGCTTTGAAAGTGCATGCAGGGAGACCTGCCAGTAAAGAGTTGCAGTAGTCAGTGCATGATATTACAAGAGCCTGTACCAGGAGTTGTGCTGCATGCTACGTATGTATATATTATGCTATGTGCATTTCTAAACACTGACCCGCATGCATTCTTGCATAAATCAAAACTTGAGTAAGTGTTATGGGGCGGATTCACCATTTATTCACTTTGAAGACCCAGCTGTGCCATTCCCACCATCAGCATCCAGACGTGGTGGTGCAATAACAGACTTGTGACAAGGGGAAAGAGAAGAATTTCCATGTTGCTGCATGACCTTTGACCTTCGACCTACCTCTTTCTCATTTTATTGCACATCTATCTATCTATCTATCTGTATATATGCTTGCATCATGAGTGCTTTAGATATTTTATTAGCCGAGATTCATTGTAAGTCCTCTCCCATGCATGCCCCCTAAAGCAAAAAAAGTGAGCTCCCCATAAATCCGCAGTATAGTTTGCAGCAGGTTATTGAGAAACATCAGGTGTACTACAAAACTGGGGAATCTTGTTTGCTGACATGAGGCAGTTGTGTGAAAAGGCGGTATAACCGAGTTTGTGATGTGGTGCTATTGAGAGGAGACTTCCTTACAGAGGAATCACAATGAAGAACCCAGGTGTTCCATTCAGACCAGCTTCTAAACACACACTGTCAACTTTGGTCTGCATTTCCACATGGTTAGAGGCAACTCGCTCTAGACAAGGAAGTCACTTCCTGTGGGTATTGATTTCTTTTTTTCTCCCTCCCCTGAATTTTAAATGTTTATTAAAACAGTTATCAGCAGACTGCAGCAGAGGCGGGGGTGCCCGATGGCGATACTCTCTTCTCTCACCGAGAAGAATCGCCCACCCTAAACCCCCCCCACCACCACCATGCCGCTCCTCATTTCCTCCCCTCAAGTCAACCGAGTTTGACTTCAAAACAGCTGAGATCTGCCCCACCTCCTCCACCCCCACCCCGATCACCAGGGCATAACCTGCCTTCCTCTTCCTCTTCCTCTCATGTCCCACTTTTCCTGTATACACAAGACATCCTCGCCCCGCTGGCTCTGAAACGCTGGATGTGCAGGTCAGAGATCCTGCTAACTATACTTAGACCGGGCTAGATTCTGTCCACTGAGAGAAACTGACAGATTTGCCGACCTCCATCAGTGAATTGTTTTCTTCCGGCTGATGGGAGACGACTTCTTTCCTGTTGGCTGAGTTCTCATTCAACCAAGAAGTGGGAGATCAAAGAGTCAGGGGTGACGCCGGGAGTGAAACTCATACATATATGCATATATGTATATATGTATATGTATACTTACATACATACTTTTATTTCACATAACGCAGTTGGCACTTCTGCCGCTGTCTCTCATATCTTTTCTCACCTGTTATGTAAATAGAGCAAACACTTGCAAACAATCTGACTGATAGAAAAATGTGACAGCTATTGAAAACCTGACAGACATGAGTTCCACGAAAAAACACACACAAAACAGATCTGCTTTTGGTAATAAAAACAGCAGAATCAGACTTGTGTGGTTAGACCGGCTCTGATCATTAGACTGTGACGATGACAGAACGCAGAAGGTCGCGCCATGTTGAGAATAATGGATTCGGAGCACAGACCACCGATCCTTAGCAGGGCATCTTCTGTATTGATCATAAACATGGCAGTCCAATGAAAACAGCAGAAAGGTCAAGCTGGCGGGGTGCTGTCTGCAAAATATGAAAATCTCCTCGCTATCTGTGATTACAATCACAATGCACCGCCTTCACTTCTCGCCTGCAGGCAATTAGCATATGGATAAGAATATGTCGAGGTGAGAAAAATCCTCCCACCGTCTAATATGATGCAAGTTACAATAGTGCATTTCAAGAAATAGACTTATTAATCTGTTTCTTTATCTGTCTATTATTAATCAAATCAAATCAAATCAAATGTCTTTATTTCGAACATGCAAAATAAAATAAAAAATGACCAAGCATAAATAAGACAAACAAAAAAAAGATAAAAATAAAACCAGAAGAATTCACAATAGAGAATCCAACAAATATGACATGTTGGAAAAGGAGCAGGAGGAAGTTACTCCTTGTAATTTCCTGCCCCCTCTCTAATGCTCAATCAATAAACCTAAATAGTAAACTTAGTTTTTCACACATCAGTGTCACTCTCAATATCTATCTCACAATGACTCAGTAGAAAAAAAACCCAATAAAAGCAATAAAAACTAAAAACAATACAGTAGCAAAAACAAACAAAAGAAAACAATAACAATGATTTCCAACAAAAACAACAACAACAATAACAGTGGGACGGTGGCACAGTGGATAGCACGGTTGCCTCACAGCAAGAAGGTCTGGGTTTGAGCCCCGGGGTAGTCCAACCTTGGGGGGGGTCGTCCCGGGTTGTCCTCTATGTGGAGTTTGCATGTTCTCCCCGTGTCTGCGTGGGTTTCTTTCAGGAGCTCCAGTTTCCTCCCACAGTCCAAAGACATGTAGGTCAGAGAATGGATGGAACAATAACAGCATCCACCATGGGTGTCATGGTCCTGAGAGAAGCAAAACCTCCTCCTCATCCTTGTACCTCTTTAAAACACATTTTTGTTCGTCTTTTTGAATTGATTTAAACTTGTGCTTTCCTCAAGTTCTTCATCTAAACCATTCCACAAACTTACCCCGCAGTTTGAAAAACGCATACTTCTGCGAGTGTTACGAACACAGTGTTTCTTAAAATTCAATTTTCTTCTTAAATTGAACCCCCCCTCTGAGAACAGTTGTTGCACATTGCCAGGAAGTAGATTATGTCTGGTTTTGTACATTTGTGCAGTCTTAAATTCTACCAGGTCCATGAACTTCATAGCCTAAGTTTAACAATTTACCAGTTAACAATTTAGACAGAAATTTGCACGTCTGCATTTTTTCCCATTTTCTTTACATTTTCTGTCGATAATCACTTTCATGAAAGTATTAACACCTCTGATCCAGTGTTACCCAATTCTCGATATTGACCTGTAATGGCATATTTCAAAGTGCAGTTGAACTTGAAATCACATTTTAAGAGTTGCAGACTTGTCTACATGCCTTGTCCTTGATGAAAACTGGAAAAAAATCTGCCAATACTGGACAAACTTTCTCCAAAAATAAATTTGCTAAAATGGTTTCAATGAAATAAAAAAAACTTTCTATCCTTTCTTTGGGTTGAAATCCCTGACCCCCACCTCCGCTGCACTGCCCGCCGAAACCCGACTGATGAAATAGTAGCGGAGATTTCAAAGTAATCCGATGTCAAAGATCTAACAAGTGCTACCTCATGCCCCCCGGTTTTAGAGGCACACACCCAGTCCCACCCTGCTTTACACCACAGAAACCAGCGTTTTTTAAAGCATGTACCGGCCGATGGTAAGCATGAGACCATGTTGAATTCATTCTGGTATCGCAGTGAGAGGTGGTCTGGACATTGATGTGGACACAGAGAGGATCCAGGAGTGGCCAGACTGGTCAGAGAGGTGACTCTGTGCCCTAATATAGTGCCTCTGTCTTTATCTGTGTGTGTTTAACAAGGCAGGGAAACTGTATTCCTGTACAGAGCACAATAAGAAGCGGGAAAGGCCTGGGATCTGTGCCTTGTAGCAAGATTTATGAGTTAACAAGCTAACTTTTAGCTTAACCTTAGGGTTCAGTGTTCAAACACTGGGTCACTTTTTAGATTGGTATGCCACTGTGGTAGCAACACATGTATTTAATAGTGCCCTTCAGCAGGCTGTCAAATCTAAAATTCACACTTTACTGTTTGATATTTCTAAGGATCACACCAGGGTACCGTACTTGAGTCCGGTCTCAGACTCCAGTCTGGACTCGACAGTTTTCTCGGTTGTCTCAGATTTATATTGGACATCTTGGCCACCATTGGTTTAGCCAATTGTGATTTTTGTTCTCAACCAAATCCACCTTCATTTTGTTTAAAATTATCCATCCATCCATCCATCTATCCATCCATCCATTATCCGAACTGCTTATCCTGCTCTCAGGGTGGCGGGGATGATGGAGCCTATCCCTGTCATGGTCTGTGATCATGGTTCTCCCATCCCCTGATTGGTGCTTTAATCCACCTGCACCCGTGTTCGCTCAACCTCCCCTGTCTCCGATTGGCTGGCTGGTTCCTGTGCACCTGCGCCCAGTCTCCCTGATTGGCCTCCCCTGGGTATATATATGCCCCTTGGTTGCTCTGGCGCTTTGTCGGGTCGTCTCACACTCACCGAGACACACACTGAGACTCAGACACTTATTGTCGCCAGAGTGCCTCATCTGTTGTGAACTTTCCCCATGTCCGTTCCTGCCATTTGTAAGTTTTGGCGCGTCCTGTTGTTAGCCCTCCCCGCTATCTGTACCTGCTGTTTTTGTTCCCTGTAATAAAAGAGTTGTCGGAACCGGTTTGCCTCCACTGTCTGCACTTGGGTCCTCTTCCTGCTACCATCGTGACAATCCCAGCATCATCGGGCGGCAGGTAGGGAGACACCCTGGACAGGCCGCCAGGCCATCACAGGGCCCACACACACACACACACATACACCCATTCATACCTAGGGACAATTCAGTACGGCCAAGTCACCTGACTTACATGTCTTTGGACTGTGGGAGGAAACCGGAGCCCCCGGAGGAAATATTCATTTATAGTTTCGTTTCTTTTGGATAGACAGTTGTAACCAACATGCAGCACTGCCTTATACTCAAGTACGTCATTCTACAAAAAGGAAATCAATTGGTGTGTTAGATTACGACAACTGGTTGGAAAAACAGACATTTGTTGAAATAATTCACATCTTCCAATTACATTATGCATTCACATGAGTTGTCCCTTTTCCCATCAAGCTTTTGCCTCACCAGTGGCATGCAAAGAAATTCTTAAACTTTGTGAAATGCATGAAAAGTATTGCAAAGTTTTGAAATAATAACTCAAATACCACGAAGCTGCGTTTTGGAATCGTTAGTGAAACATTTGCATAACGACAACCGTTCATCTGCTAGTGCATCTGCTAGCCATGGCCAGAGCCCTAGAAAGAGAGAGTTATGTCAATGAGGGGTCAGAACGCGAGAGGGTCATGTGGTTCATGTAGCCGCCGAATAGTTCCAAACGAAGCTTGGCAGATCATTTAAATGAACTGCTTAGCCGCGATTTCTGGTAACTACTAACCAATATTTTCAGATTTTTACATTTATATATAGATATATATTCCAACGTGACACATATTCAATGCGTATGTGTAGGAATTGACGAGCTGTCACGCTTTAAATGACATCGTTAATTTGATTCAAACGTGCTTGTAAAATGGTCATCATTAAAATGTCAACTGTAGCTTCTTACCTGTAAATTAACCTTTGATTAATGCGAGAAACATACCTTCGCCATAGAAATCCTATTGCCCCGGGTCGCACTGTTTCGAACTATCCGGGACTCCCATGATCCGCCATTGCTGTTAAATAATTGGCCCACTGATGTCTACGGAGTTGACGTAACTCTCTCTTTCTAGGGCTCTGGCCATGGCATACTAACACACCTCTCCCACTCCGCTACTTCCGGGCTTAACACTTAACTTAGAGCGCCCCCTAGAGCGCCCCCATTGTGACCAGAATAAACATTAAAACGAACAACAGAAACATTACTAAACATGTTACAAAGCATGGACATTACAAGTATAAGCCTTTTATTTCAAATGACAGGACAGCACTCAGCATGCAGAGCATCATAACTGGACCTGGTGCTGACTACTCTATAAACATGTCACGTTTCCATTCAACTTTATGTTCTTTTATTATAGGCAGCAGAGCCCCGTCGTAGGGGTGCTGGAGTGCGCATGCTGTTTTGTCTTTGTGTTTGAGAGTGTTGATTATCACACCAAATAAAAAAAGTTTTAATTTTACAAATAATGTGACCTTATTTGATCCTTCATACTGTTGTTTCGCTGCGCGTGCTGTTTGATCATACAAAGTGCAATGTGAGCATCTTAAAATAACACTGTTTACTTTCTCTTGCGTCGCTCTATAAAAATCCTCAAAAGCATAAACAGTCAAATAATGCATTTTTTATCAGTCTACTATTACTTTCGGCTGCTCCCATTAGGGGTCACCACAGTGGATCATCCTTTTCCATTTCTTCCTGTCTTCTGTGTCTTCCTCTGTCACACCAGCCATCTGCATGTCTTCCCTCACCACATCCAGAAACCTGCTCTTTGGCCTTCCTCTTTTCCTCTTCCCTGGCAGCTCCATATTCAGCATCTTTCTCCCAATAAACCCAGCATCTCTCCTCCACACATGTCCAAGTCATCTTAATCTTGCCTCTCTTGCTTTGTCTCCAAACCGTCCAACTTGAGCGGTCCCTCTAATATAATCGTTCCTAATCCTGTCCTTCTTCGTCACTCCCAGTGAAATCTTAGCATCTTCAACTCTGCCACCTCCAGCTCCACCTCCTGTCTTTTCATCAGTGCCACTGTCTCCAAACCATATAACATAGCTGGTCTCACTACCATCTTGTAAACCTTCCCTTTAACTCTTGCTGGTACCCTTCTGTCACAAATCACTCCTGACACTCTTCTCCACCCACTCCACCCTGCTTGCACTCTCTTCTTCACCTCTTGATGTAATCCCACCTCCACCTTGAACCCATCTGTCATTCCAACCACACACCTCACCACTGTCACACTTCCCTCATACATATCCTGCACCACTCCTACATACTTCTCTGCAACTTTCGTCTTCCTCATATAATACCACACCTAACTAACTCCTTCTGACCTTCTCTATGCTTCTCAATCAACATTCTCAAAGCAAACATCACATCTGTGGTGCTCTTTCATGGCATGAAACCATACTGCTGCTCGCTGATCGTCACCTCTCCTCTTAACCTAGCTTCTATTACTCTTTCCCATATCTTCATGCTGTGGCTGATCAACTTTATACCTCTTTAGTTGCTACAGTTCTGCACATCGCCCTTGTTCTTATATCAGTATTTTGTATCAATACATTTCCATGCCCTTGTTCTTTATCAGCATTTTGTATCAGTACATTTCTGTAATTACTGGTACATGATGTGGAGCATGCCGACAGGAGGAGGTGCCAGTGCAGTGACCAGGACACATACCCACGTCCGGCTTCCCACCCGCAGACACGACCAATTGTGTCTGTAGGGACGCCCGACCAAGCCATTGGTAACACGGGGATTTGAACTGGCGATCCCCATGTTGGTAGACAACGGAATAGACCGCCATGCCATGCGGACGCCCAGGATAACAGAATTATAATGGAATTATAAGATCTATGATGAGGAGGATGCCAAGTAGTGTACAGATGCCACCAGAACAGCCTAGGACCTGAGCCACGTGACCACCATCACCATGCAGACCTGACAGGAGGACAGACCACACATGCACATAGGGGAGACTCACATCATACCATTCACATACGTGGGAGATGAGAAAACTATGAATCATGAATAAGTACTTACATTTCTCAGGTAGGTGCAGAGAATTCGTGTGTGTCATCTTGGCACAAGTTTCACAAAACATACTAGCACTGCTGCACTCAAGATGCCTTTATACAGTATGTTCTTTGCAAATAACACAAAGATTTGTGGATGGTGCTGAGGATTCAACCGAGACTCACAGCACTTCACTCTTCAGTGAATCCCCAAACTGAGCTCTTTTCTCTTTGCCTTGTTGTATGCAGTCTGTGCATTAGAACTGCTCCTGGGTACTTCCTCTATATTTTCTAGAGGTGTGGTTGATGTGGCAGGAACAGTTGAGTCGATTTAACTTGAGCCAGGATGTGACGACTTCTTGAAAATGAAAACGCCACCACCAATGGTCTACCATAGAACTTTTATCTTGCTGGTGTTGAAGTGCGCGCTGTTCTTTGGTTTAGGCATGATACAGAAGTAAGAGTGAAATGTATAGAAAAATAGAGAGACTAACAGGCAGAAAGACAGACAAACCGCTTTACAGATAAACTAAACTAAGATACTTTTCCTTGCAGAATCTTGAGGGAATCAAATGAAGGAGTCTGGAAAGTAATAGTTAAACACATAACGTCAGCTCCTAGCTAAAACAAACTGCAGACTGTTCTTCAGACTTTTATGCTACCCAGCATACTTACTGCAGTTAAGGCAAATGTTACTGTGACATAACAGTGCTATATTTGGTCAGCTGTTTTCAGTGTGTAGTGTCTAACCTAAATACTAGGGTATTCCTCAGAGGGTTGAGATAATGATTAAGGCAAGTGAATAATGTCATGCATATTTTATGCTCAACTTAGCTAGCGTCACAGAAGACTGAGCTAACATCCAAGGAAGAAAAACTCATCAATCAGCTCTAAACAAGCAAAGATAATGCTGGGGGGAAACTAAAGAAATATATCAAATAGATATCATCATAACTGCAGTACATTTTCATACCATCTGTTTTTAGGTGTACCAGCACACCTATCAGCATTGACAGACAGACAGACGGCAATAACAATAGTACTGTTCAATTCTGGTTCTTTGGCACACCTACGTCCAACAAAGCCATGATTAATGTTAGTAATGTAATTACTGTTATTATCTGCAGTTATGTTTATCCTGCTATGCTAACATCACAGAGTACCAAGAGCAGCCTGCCATGTTTTTAATATGTAAACGTCAGCAAACTCATGAAAATGGTAGAGGATTTAGTTACTCTTTAATGATGGAGCAGTGATTAATTAACAAACAGTAAGCATGTGAACTATGCAATTTTTCTACATTAGTCTTTTCTAGCCTTGGCAGCTTTTGCAGCATTACTTTTCACTTTATTTTCTTTAAATTTACTCAAGTCAGGATAATTTGCTCTTCTTTAGAGAAGTGTACATCTTTGGACCCATCTGGCATGTGTTTGTGGGTCTGTCTGTTTTTCTTGTGTTTGCTTATTTGTTAAAAGCAGCCTGTTTTGTGTGAATGTGCAGCACAAGATGCATGAGGCTAGTTATCTCTGACTGAGTGCTGGGCTTGTTTACGCTATATGTTGTGTTGTTTTGAAGTCTGAAAATATTGTCTTCTGTTGAAGTAAATGGTACATGGTGTCACACAGCACTCCTCTCACCCGGTGCCCTTTCTGAGAATGCCTTCGAATTTGCTGCACTGTTAATGCATTTTTTACCTTACTGTCTCAGCTTTGTTTCTTTTCTCTTTTTTTTTTTGGTATACTTTTACTGTAAGAACCTGCACACTACTTCCTAAAAAGCTAACACACTTGCAGCTATAAAGCGGCTGTAGACAACTTTTTTTTGTTGCTTTAATCAAAGAAGGTTTAACCAGACAGGTATGTTTCATCACTCAACTAAGTGACATCTTCAGTCTAAACTGACTGCAGGTATCCCCACCCTTATATAAACAATACAGTACAATACAAGGGGTGGGGATACCTGCAGTCAGTTTAGACTGAAGATGTCACTTAGTTGAGTGATTAAACATATCTGTCAGTAAACGTATCCAGATGAACTGATTCAACCTTCTTTTATTTTCATACCTGGATTATTGAGCATGCATCATGACATTTTTTGCTTTAACTTATCATTAGGAAGTAAATGTTGATTGCACAGTGTAATGGCTATAGAATAATGACAACATCAACATTTAGATTGGTTCCCTATAAGCCTCGCTTTCAGGCTTTTAAAGGGAACCAATTCTGTCTGGCACCGGGTACGATCTCACGGGAAAATGAAGGCTCGATTTACGGCACAAAGGAAGTGCGTCAACCAAAACAGGAAGAGGCTAGTGCTATTGTTTTCCAGTAGCTATTCCCGGTAGCAGGATTGGTGGACGGTTCATCAACTGAAGTGGCAGTGGAAATTCTACCTGGCAAGAGAAAAAGAACCCCGTTGACGGAGGAGGCAAAGAAGGCGAAGAGGGAGAGAGATAGAAACAGGTAAAAAAAAAAGAAGAAAAAAGAGTGAACCTTTGACGGACATTCACTTGACGGAGCGAGTTCTAGTGATGTATCGACCAATTTCCCCATCGAGATGTTTCCCGCCAGCCAGGTGAAACTTGTTCGCATGGAAACAGGTTAGCTATCGGCTATGATTATGTCAAGGTAAACGTTAGGTGAAGCTTAGGGATAGGTTAAGGTTAGGGTTGGGTTAAGGTTAGCGTTAGGTTAAGGGTTAGGTTGAGGTTAGGTTAAGTTTAGGGCTAGGTTGAGGTTAGGTTAAAGTTAGGTTAAGATTAGGGTTAGGTGAAGTTTAGGGCTAGGTTGAGGTTAGGTCAAGGTTAGCGTTAGGTTAAGGTTAGGTTGAGGTTAAGATTAGGGTTAGGTGAAGTTTAGGGCTAGGTTGAGGTTAGGTTAAGATTAGGGTTAGGTGAAGTTTAGGGCTAGGTTGAGGTTAGGTTAAGGTTAGGTTGAGGTTAAGATTAGGGTTAGGTGAAGTTTAGGGCTAGGTTGAGGTTAGGTTAAGGTTAGGTTGAGGTTAAGATTAGGGTTAGGTGAAGTTTAGGGCTAGGTTGAGGTTAGGTTAAGATTAGGGTTAGGTGAAGTTTAGGGCTAGGTTGAGGTTAGGTTAAGGTTAGGTTGAGGTTAAGGTTAGGGTTAGGTGAAGTTTAGGGCTAGGTGGAGGTTAGGTTAAGATTAGGGTTAGGTGAAGTTTAGGGCTAGGTTGAGGTTAGGTCAAGGTTAGCGTTAGGTTAAGGTTAGGTTGAGGTTAAGATTAGGGTTAGGTGAAGTTTAGGGCTAGGTTGAGGTTAGGGTTAAATTGAGGTTAGGTTAAGGTTAATCGAGCATCCCGGTGTTGTATCAAACATCGAACTTTGGCTAGGGGGAAACAAAGTTCGATACAAAACAAGGGACTTGAGAAACTGACATTTAGTTTGCATTCTGATATACTTTATTTGATTTTCATATACTTTATTAAGCCCTGTGGGAAATTCTTCTCTGCATTTAACCCATCCTATCTGTGTAGTTAAGGGCAGTGGGAAGTCACCATGCAGCGCCCGGGGACCAACTCCGGTTCGTTTTTCCATGCCTCGGTCAGGGGCACAGACAGGAGTATAAACCCTAACATGTATGTCTTTTTGATGGTGGGGGGGAAACTGGAGCACCTGGAGAAAATCCACAGCAGACGGGGAGAACATGCAAACTGGCCCCCAAGGTTGGACAACTCTGGGGTTGGAACGCAGGACCTTCTCGCTGTGAGGCGACAGCGCTAACCACTGGGCCACCATTCTGCCCAATTCTTTCTACTGGATCAGTGAGTTACACAACCTGCCTACTTATTAATATTACCACCTTTTACTCTGCCTTTGTCATAGCACTCAGATCGGGGTTTTGCGTTCAAATTGGGATTCTTACAGTTGTTTCTTGCTTTGGACAGTAACCAGGCTGCCAATAAACGGAAAGCGATCCTGTTCCTTACACCAGCAGCGCAAACAATAAAAACGCTTGGAAATGCTGGTAGGGTTGAAAAGTTGTCTACAGCCGCTTTAAGAATTGTTAGCATTTCTCAAGACCGCCATTGGCTACGTTGTTTGTTGGGACCTGAAGTTACAATGAAGAAAACAGAAACACCTTTGGTTTGCAGAAAAGTCGATTTCCTCTCTCTCTCTCTCTTTTTACTCGTCATACAATATTTAGAGCTGAACTTGCTTTGATCTCATTTCACCTCTGGTTGAACCTGGGATCACAATGCCCCTTTTTTAATCCATGATTTGCACAGTAAGTGTGTTTTTGAGAAAGGGCTGGTTTTAAAGGCATATTTCTTCACAAGGCAATTTCCAATTCTATGAACAAAAAAGAAGAAAGAATTCCATAAATATTTTCACATTATTTTATGCTAATATTTTTGAAGGTGTGGTGGACACGTATTGGGGACAGAATTCAACCCAGGAACTAAGGGTTAAGTCATGGTTGCCCTGGCAGGTTAACGCAGGGTTAAGTTATGGTTGTCCAGCCAGTTTTCTGGTAATTCTTGCCGCCTCCTCTCAGTCGAGCTTTGGTTTTGTTGTCTCTCTGATTTACCGTGGATTAAAGAAAGTTGCCTACACGGCTAAAGTGTGAACCTACGGTCTTCTCCGTTCCTTCGGCTCTACAATGGTGACCCCGACGTCGGTTTTCGGATAAGTTTTCTGAAACCACACACATTATGGCTACGAACGCCGTTGCAATTAAACTGCCGGAGTTTTGGGAGTCTTCCGCGGCTACGTGGTTCACACAGGCTGAGGCACAGTTCGCGCTCATAGACATAACAGCAGACGAGACCAGGTACTACTACGTAGTGGCAGCGCTGGGGGGCGCTACGGCTTCCAGGATAAGCGGTTTCATAACCAACCCACCGGCCGATGGTAAATACGCCGAACTTAAACATCTTCTCCTTGAAACTTTTGAACTGTCAACAATGGAGAGAGCACGTCGCCTCTTCGCAATTCAGGGCTTGGGAGATGGCAAACCATCGGAGCTAATGAGCAGGATGTTAAACCTACTGGGTCAAGAAAAGCCATGTTTCCTGTTTATGGAGCTGTTTCTGCGCAACATGCCGCCCCACGTCCAGACTGCGCTCGCTAACTCCACCATCACTGATCCCCGTGAGCTGGCAAAGGAGGCTGAGCGATTCTTCGTCGCTATACAACGTTCCTCCCATGCCGGGGTGCTGGCTCCTACCTTCACTGGCCCCCCGCCGACATCGCGGGCGTGGCCTGACGGTGGCGCCACAGCATCAGACCGCTACAAGCCCTCTGGACTCTGTATGTACCACGCTCGATTAGGTGCGAAAGCTAAACGGTGCCGTTCCCCCTGCAACTACAGGCCGACGGGAAACGAGAGGGCCAACACTCAGTAGTGGCCATGAGTGTTGGCGATACGAGCAGGCTACTCTTCATCCTCGACACCATCTCCGGTCGACGATTTCTTTGTGACACGGGCGCACAGAGAAGCGTGCTCCCTGCTACTGACGTCGACATCATGGGCAGGGAGCGGGGCCCCCAGTTGGCGACAGCTGACGGCAGCCCTATCCACACCTACGGCGTGCGGTCTGTAGAACTGTGTTTTGGTGGACAACGTTTCACGTGGGAGTTCGTCATGGCCAATGTAACGCTTCCTCTCCTCGGAGCTGATTTTTTGTGCGCTTACGGTTTGCTAGTGGACATTCGGAACAGCCGTCTGGTCGATGCCTTAACCTTCTCCTCCTTCGCATGTACGCGGAGGGAAGCGGCCTATGCAGGTCTAGCCAACTCTCTCTCAGAGGCAGACAAGTTCAACTTCCTCCTCGCTGAGTTCCCTGACCTCACCCAGCCTACCTTCTCTGCACCCACCGCTAAGCATGGGGTGGAGCATCACATTGCTACGAAGGGGCCCTCGGTCTATGCCAGAGCCAGGCGTCTCGACCCCGCCAAACTCGCCATTGCCAAGTCTGAGTTCGAGCGCCTGGAACGCATGGGGATCATCCGCCGCTCTGACAGTCCCCACTCCACATCGTCGCTAAGCCTGATGGAGGTTGGCGCCCATGCGGGGACTACCGCCGACTAAATGACGCCACCACGCCCGACCGCTATCCTGTCCCGCATATCCAGGACTTTTCTGCAAACCTGTCTGGCAAACGCGTCTTCTCAAAAGTCGACCTGGTCCGTGGTTATCATCAAGTTCCCGTGCACCCCTCGGACATCCCCAAGACAGCGGTGACTACCCCATCGGCCTATTTGAATTCCTACGAATGCCATTTGGACTCAAAAACGCGGCCCAGTCCTTTCAGCGGCTGATGGATTCTGTGCTCCGTGGCCTTCCTTTCATCTTCGTCTATTTGGACGACATACTCATCGCCAGTGCCTCCGAGGAAGAACACCTGTCCCATCTTCACGCCCTCTTCACACGCCTCAGCCAGCATGGGCTGATCGTCAACCCGGCGAAGTGCCGGTTCGGGCTGACGGCCATTGATTTCCTCGGGCACCGCATCACTGGGGACGGGGCAGTCCCCCTGCCCTCAAAGGTGGAAGCGGTGGCGGCCTTTCCGCGCCCCCAAACAGCTCGTGCGCTCGGGGAGTTCATCGGGATGGTGACATTCTACCACCGCTTCATTCCCCGAGCCGCCTTTATCATCCGGCCACTGTACGAGGCGCTGAAAGGCATGTCCCCCAACCAGGCGGTCGACTGGACAGCAGAGCGGGACCGTGCGTTCACCGAGACTAAAGCTGCGCTCTCCCAGGCTACCCTGCTAGCGCATCCTTCACCTACAGCGCCTATTTCCATAACCACGGATGCATCGGACTATGCTGTTGGTGCGGTTTACGAACAGTGGGTGGGGGGGGCTTGGCAGCCTTTGGCCTTTTTCAGTCGCCAGCTTACACCCCGAGAGCGCAAGTATAGTACTTTTGACAGGGAACTCCTCGGTCTCTGGCTCGCCGTCTGGCATTTCCGTTTCCTGCTAGAGGGCCGCGAGTTTACTGCGTACGTGGACCACAAGCCCCTCACGTTTGCCATGTCCAAGATGGCCGAGCCATGGTCCGCTCGCCAGCAGCGACAACTCTCCTACATTTCGGAATTCACTACTGACATCCAGCACGTCGCTGGTAAGTCTAACCAGGTAGCTGACTGCCTCTCTAGGGCAGTGATTGGAGCGGTCCACCTAGGCCTGGACTATGCACAGATGGCCGCTGACCAGGCCACGGACGCGAGCATCCTCCGTCTCCGGACCTCCGACACGGGGCTCCGCCTGCAGGACGTTCCTTTCAGCGACACAGGTGTCACCCTCCTGTGTGACGTCTCCACAGGACAGCCCAGGCCCATCGTCCCGCACAGCTGGAGACGCCCCGTATTTGAAGCTGTGCACGGCCTCTCTCATCCAGGCGGTAAGCCATCCGTGCGCCTGACCTCTGCTAAGTTTGTGTGGGAGGAACTTAAGAGAGACGTGAAAGCGTGGGCCGACTCGTGTGTTGCCTGTCAGCGGGCTAAGATACACCGCCACATTAAGGCGCCCCTGGAACGCTTCGCAGTGCCGGAGAGACGATTTGACCATGTCCACGTCGACCTGGTTGGTCCCCTACCCCCCTCCCATGGGTTCACCTACCTCTTCACTGTGATGGACAGGACTACGCGCTGGCCTGAAGCTGTTCCCCTGGCATCCACGACGTCTGCTGATGTAGCCCGGGCTTTTATTGGGTCGTGGGTCTCACGTTTCGGTACGCCTTCCGACCTTTCATCTGACCGCGGGCCACAGTTTACCTCAGAGCTATGGAATGCTGTGGGTGAGGCTCTGGGTGTCAAGCTTCATCGCACTACCGCCTACCACCCTCAGGCGAACGGCCTATGTGAGCGCTTCCACCGGTCCATGAAGGCTGCGCTTCGGGCTACTCTTAAGGACTGCAACTGGGTTGACAAGCTCCCATGGGTCATGATGGGCCTGCGGACTGCCCCGAAGGAAGACCTACAAGCCTCCTCTGCGGAGCTGGTGTACGGCACGCCGCTGCGAGTCCCAGGCGATTTCATGCCCAACGCAACGCGTCCCTGGTCAGCTGTGGACCAACGAGCCTCCTTGCTGGACGGGGTCAGAGCTTTCACACCCGTCCCTACCGCCCAACACGGCGCTCCGGTGTCCCAGGTGCCCCCAGGTCTGCAGTCAGCGGACTACGTGTTCATCCGTCACGACGCACACCGCCCCCCTCTGCAACCCCTTATGACGACCCCTTCCGCGTCCTGGAACGGGGAACTAAGCACCTGGTGGTGGATTTTGGGGGCACGGCCGAGCATGTTTCAGTGGACCGAGTTAAACCCGCACACCTGGGCTTGACGCAGCCGTTGGAGTTAGCCCAACCTCCTCGTCGCGGTCGTCCCCCGGCTCCGCCTCCTCCCCCCGTGGAGGCCCGCGCTGCCTCTTCTGCTCCTCAGGCCGACCTCCACAGGCCCGCGTCAATGCCTCCCAGAGACACTCCGGCCCCTGTTACCCGGAGCCGCCACGGACGGCCTGTCGTCCCCCTGCGCCTGCCTGACTTCGATTACTAGGGCGAATTCTGGGGGGGCTCATGTGGTGGACACGTAGTGGGGACAGAATTCAACCCAGGAACTAAGGGTTAAGTCATGGTTGCCCTGGCAGGTTAACGCAGGGTTAAGTTATGGTTGTCCAGCCAGTTTTCTGGTAATTCTTGCCGCCTCCGCTCAGTCGAGCTTTGGTTTTGTTGTCTCTCTGATTTACTGTGGATTAAAGAAAGTTGCCTACACGGCTAAAGTGTGAACCTACAGTCTTCTCCGTTCCTTCGGCTCTACAAAGGAATCTTTTCAGACAGCCCGCTGTACTACAACAGTTTTAATAGATTGCTGTAAGTTTAGTTTAGTTTATTTATCAGGATCCCCATTAGCTGTGCCCTAAAGCACCGCTAGTCTTACCGGGGTCCACATAAAAACAATACATTTAATACTTACATTTAAAAACAAGACAGAGAAAAACAAAAATAGCAAAAACCTACATTAAACTTTACAGTACACATAAGTCATCATCCAACAGCAAAGACACATGCATAAATCATTCCAATGTACAAACTGTTGAAACCATCCAGGCTATACAATTCAGTTCAAATCACACCTTACTCTGTCCTGTGTGTGTGTGTGTGTGTGTGTGTGTGTGTGTGTGTGTGTGTGTAATATGTGTTTCGTATGACCATGTATTTTGCATCCTACAAATATAACATTCCAAGGTATTTCTTTATTTGCTGTTTAAATATTGATTTCTGTGTCAATTTAGTCATTGGCAGTGGTAAGGAATTCCATGCTTTCATTGATCTGTATTCTACTGTACACTTCAGAAAATTAGTGTTTGGCTTAGTGTAAGAAACACTAAACTTAGCAGCAAGCAAAACCATTAGATATGTCCATCAGAACTGCTGCTCTTGAAAATACTGCAAAAAGGACAACATAAGTAATTTATCTCTCTTCCCCTTGATTTATCAGATTTCGTTGCTATAGTTACATGACACATAATAGCACTTACAACAGACCATGATGCAAATTAGCTGCTCCACCCTTACGTTAAACATCTCCCCTCAGGCCACAGATACAGGACCCCGGGGTGCAAAAGCGCCTACCTCAGCAGCTTTGCTCCCTCTGCCCAATAGGGGCTCTGAACAACCTCCTCCTACGCTACGCTCAGGACTAATGAAACTATTGAGCAGGGTCCCATGTTGTGGTTTATGTGAATGTTGCAAGATCTGCGAATCCATGTGCTTGCTTTTTTACCACCTGTATTTTGAGTTGTGTGTTGTTTTCCTGATTTTGAAGGTCCGTAGGCTGTGCTGTGTGTATCAAGCTGTGGTTGGGAAAAAGTTTCCTTCCTGGCAATGATAAACTGTCTCTAAATCATCTATACGCCTAGCACACATATTCAGTACACACACTTATGAAGCGCTTGACCCAGTGACAAAGACCTGTTCGCCAATATTGGGGTCCTCGCTAGCCAGGTGGCCCCAAAATCATCTGTCTTTCCAGTATCCTCCACTTGTTTGACTGCATGTAATGACTAGAAATAATGAAAGGTATTGGAATTGTTGGAAAGTTTGAGCTTTCAAAGTCACTCCAGTAGATTTCATCAGCGGCAGCTGGCGAGGGCATTAATTGCCAATAAGCTGATCCTGGCACTTTGAAGGGGTTAAGACCATCTCATCTGCTTAATGTCATCCAGTTTCTTTCCCTGCTCACATTGATCCAATGTAGCTTAATTACGAACAAACTGTAGAGACTCAGTGAACTATTAAATAACTTAATGATTTGATGCTTTCCCTCCAGTAGCCCGAGTTCAGTGAACCAGCTCCTCTGCATAATAAACAATCGGCTACAGGCGCCATATCAGTGCATCAGAGGTGTAGCAGAAAATCACAAGAAATATAGGGGAAAAAAAAAACACAAGTTGGCTTTGAACATCAGGGGCCAAGTAAGTACTTCAGAGATCATGTAATAAGAGTTCCCTGAGATAGCTCTTAAAACAGCTTTAAAAGAAAACAGGGTATTTGTTCCTTCAGTGTCTTCCATATAAACCTTTGTAAATTCAACTGCATCCCCCAGAGGTGCCGTATCACCAAATTGAACACACAGTACCGGGCTTTATGGAGTGGGGATGAGATGACTGCTGCGAAGCCCATTGTGACCTGCTGTGTCAACAATTACAACAAAACTCACATGCACTTTTTTTTTGTTTTTTTGTTTTTTTTACCAGCGCCATCCGCTTTTCTGTGAGTTTAAGTGGAAAAGTGAAAGCCGTGGATTATTAAAGGCAGCTAAAAGGCAGTCATAGAGAGTCTATGCCACAAGAGAGCTGTTCTCCGTATCCCCTAAGACAGCTTTCATCTTACTAAAGACTCGTATAACTGCCTATCAGCCCCGTGTCTAATAACCCGTAAAGCTCATATAGTAAGTACATCAGCCTGCTGCCGTCCTACGTCACTGCTGTCCAGCCACCCAATGCAAATGCCTGGAGGCCAACGTCTGGCTATAAATCATTCAAACCGGCGCTCAGATCTTACCCGAGAACAAAAAGACGTATGCACGCGAGCTAAAACCTCTCATGCAGTTCATGTTCACACCTTTTTGTCTTGAGCTTTGTGATAGAGGTATAAAGAGCGTTCTTTACGGGAGCAGGTATTCGTTTTGTTTCCGAGCACATCAAATTCAAAACTTGGCTTAACACACCATTATTTCATTTTCTTTGTGGGGTGCGCTCTTTCTCCTTTCAATTTGAGTAGCTCTCTCTCTCTCAGGCTTTAATTCTCCTCTCTTTCCCTCTCTCTCTTCTTTATGTCGCATGTGGCACCGTATATTATGATTTCTTTATGTGTAGACTTTATGCTCTTGTCAAATTGTCATGTAGTCAAACATTTCAGCTTGACACCGACTGTAACGACTAACACAAAAATCAATCCAGTTGAAGGTGTGAGCCAGAGGATAATGCTTCATTTTACAGCGTCTGACACAGCAAACTGCCAATTCCCTACTGACGACAGGAAATTACCTTCAATTTTGTGCTAAAGGTGACCCGGCCTTCACAGTTACACACCCCCAATCTATGGAAAGCCCTTCCAGAAGGAGCACGAGGCTCGACATATCAGAGGCCTACTTGAAATCAGCTTTAACCCTGTGTGTGTGTGTGTGTGTGTGTGTGTGTGGGGCAGGCATTAAATTGTGACACGCTTTCTTCCTCTGCTGGTTTACTTAATTGTATCTGTATATTCATTTGAACTTGTGTGCTTTGTTGCCCTGGCCCTTTTTTTATTATTATTATTCTTTTGAAACAAATTGTAAGTTCTGTTTTGGAAAAATGCTATTCAGACGATGCCATTTTTATTATTATTACTGCTGGAATAGGCTCCAGCATCCCCGCGACCCTGAGAGCAGGGTAAGCGGTTCAGATGATGGATGGATGGATATTATTATTATTATTGTTATTATTATCATTATTACATTGTGTTATTAAAACAGCTGGCACACCTTTTTACTCTACATCCTGAAGGACTTGCCAACTCACTTTTATTCATTACCAAATTTGCTCCACCTGTTTGTCTTATAGTCCACTTTCATTTCATTGATTCGTCGATTGTTCAGTTGGTTATTGAGTGGCACAAATAGGCCCCCATAACCCTTAAAGTCACCAGATCCAAAACAAAAACAGAAACTAATGAGGATGACATTAAAGAAGGTCAACAATTTATAAAATCCTGCCTAAGAGATCCTCATGGGCCCTGTTTGGCAACACAACTAAAAATATTACTCAGTGGACAACCAGGGTGTTGATTAAGAAGAGTAATGTCTTCACCTTTTCTGTCTGGTAAAACATCGAAGTCAGGTTGCTGAGAGGGTTCAGAGGAGGCGATGGAAAGGCCAAAGGATTTGATTACATGATTGGTCCAGAGCTCTGCTGATGTCTGAAGACCTGAGAAGGGCGAAGATGAGGTCACTTGAAGAGAGGCAGGTCAGGAGCATCACTTCTTGATCTGTATGTCCATCCATCCATTATCCAAACCACTTATCCTGCTCGCAGGGTTGCAAGGATGCTGGAGCCTATTCCAGCAGTCATTGGGCAGCAGGCGTGGGGACACCCTGGACAGGCCGCCACACACACACATTCACACCTAGGGACAATTTAGTACGGCTGATTCACCTGACCTGCATGTCTTTGGACTGTGGGAGCAAACCGGAGCACCCGGAGGAGACCCACGCAGACACGGGGAGAACTTGCAAACTCCACACAGAGGACAACCTGGGACAACCCCCAAGGTTAGACTACCGCGGGGCTCAAACCCAGGACCTTCTTGTTGTGAGGTGACTGCGGTAACCGCCATGCTGCCTGATCAGTATGTCTTTAATCTCAAATCAAAACAAAAAGCCTCACAATTTTGTGCATAGAGATCAAATTTGTTTAATGCCAATGCAACAGGAAAGAAAAATTATTTGGAAACACAAATAAATTGAGTCTATTTGTTTTTCTCCATTGCATGACTGGCTTGCTCCAGTTTCCTCCCACAGTCCAAAGACATGTAGGTCAGGTGAATTGACCCATACTAAATTGTCCCTAGGTGTGAATGTGTCGGCCCTGTGATGGACTGGCGGCCTATCCAGGGTGTCTCCCAACCTGCCGCCCGATGACTTCTGGGATCGGCTCCAGCATCCCGCGACCCTAGTCGGATAAGCGGCATGGATAACGGAATGGAAAGGAATTTTGAGCCGTGGCTACTAGTTTTGGTGGACCATAATGACATGAGCGCAGATATTTCCTCGCAAATCAAAGCGTACATCAGAGCCTCAGCATCTCAAAGTTTTGTGGTACAAAAGCAACATTTGCTCTGTGACATCACTCCCTTAGGAGGCCACAGCAGTTCTTCTGTACCCTCCTCATCCTCCTCTTCCTCTTCCTACTCCCCCTCCTCACCTTACCTTGATTGCCAACATTTTTGCTATTGTAATGCAGTGAGGGAGGAAGAGCTGAAAGTAAGCAGAGCGTTGTTTTTAGCAGCTGCTATGTGCGCCTCTGTTGAGTTTTTCCTAATTACTTCCCAAAGGAGCCCCTACTGCTGTCAGACAGAAGGAAAGAGGAGCAGCGGGGAGGGAGAGAGAGAGAGAGAGGTGGGATGATGTAGAGGATAGGCAGTAGGAAAGACATAGCGGCAGAGAAAAGGAAGAGTGAGAAGAGAACAATTCATGGGGAAAATAGAGGTAGAAGGTAGAGAGGACAGAAGATAAGACTTGCATGCAACCCTTCATTTCGTGCCTTGCTCTGCCGTGTCGACTGTCACTTCAACTCTTTAACCAGATATAATTTTCACATCTGCAGTATGTACCTTCTAAAAAATGCATGAAGCGCGGAGATCTGATGGATTATAACATAAGCATATAATTATTTCATCATACTGTGTTGTGCGAGTTCATGATAATGTTTTGTGAGAGATGGCGGGATTGCGGAACCGAATAACATGACTCCCCAAGCTTCTTTCACTGGAGTCTGTGCACATAGTGCATCTGACCTACTCTAGTTTCATAGCGAACCACGCAAACAATAGGCTCACTGCTAGGACGCCTTTTAAAAGGGGCTGAATAAAGCATTCATCGTCACTGAGTGAGGTGTTTTGAGAAATAATGAGCTATTTACATTTGTGCTGAAAGAAGAGGCCCGATAGAGTGTGACCCTTTGACAAACTTTGAGCAAAACTAAAGGGATATTCTCAGCGGGGGATAGATTATTATCTGCCCTTTCCTGGGTAGTTTACTGTCCTCTGCCTGTCCTTTGTGATGACAACACAGTGCACAAAATGATAGTATTTAGGGATTTAGAGGTTTTATTACTAGAGGTGAACACTGCAGAGAGAAGAGTCTCAGCAGTGTTAGAGAAAACAAATCAGAACCTGAATTCACTGCGTCATCCATCAAACACACTTTCAGGTACTCTTCAACCTGTTTGATGAAACAAACTGGGGTTTTTGCCCTCTCTCTTTTTTTTTTTTTTTTCCTGCAATTTTGCCCCTTTTTCTGCCCAATTGAACTTGGCCAATTACCCCACACTTTCCGAGCTGTCCCGGTCGCTGCTCCACCCCCTCTGCCGATCCAGGGAGGGCTGCAGACTACCACATGCCTCCTCTGATACATGTGGAGTCGCCAGCCGCTTCTTTTCACCTGACAGTGAGGAGTTTCACCAGGGGGACGTAGCATGTGGGAGGATCACGCTATCCCCACCCCCAGTTCCCCCTCCCCCCCTGAATGGTGCCCCGACTGACCAGAGGAGGCGCTAGTGCAGTGACAAGGGCATTAGGGCACATACCCACATCCGGCTTCCCACCCGCAGACACGGCCAACTGTGCCTGTAGGGTGCCCGACCAAACAGGGGGTAACACGGGGATTCGAACCAGCGATCCCGTGTTGGTAGGCAACAGAATAGACCACCATGCCACCCGGACGCCCAGCCCAGTCTCTTTCCATCCATCCATTATCCAAATCGCTTATCCTGGTCTCAGGGTCGCGGGGATGCTGCAGCCTATCCCAGCAGTCATTGGGTGGCAGGTGGGGAGACGCCCTGGACAGGCTGCCAGGCCATCACAGGGCCCACACACACACACACACACACACACACACACACACACACACACACACACACACACACACATTCACACCTAGGGACAATTTAGTACAGCTGATTAACCTGACCTACATGTCTTTGGATTGTCTCCTCCCTGTCTCTTTCATGATACTTATTTACTTGAGCCATAACAGGGCCTAACCCTGTTTTGCTGACCTGTCTCAGACCATGTCCCCCTACATACACCCTCCATTACTGCCTTGTTGCTGCTTTTCCCTTTTTCTTTCTTATTTTACAACTAAAGAAAATGCTGACTGAGATATTTGTTTAAAGCCAAACAAACTTTAAATAACCAAATAAACTAATTTTCGTAACTATAGAGTATGCAAAGATGAAGTTTCAGAATCATTACGAGTCCAACGCATCTATTATATTCAAGTTAAATACTTAATAGGACCAGTAATTGTGTATTATTCATTAAAATAAATGACCAACCGCAATTCTCGACTGTAATAAATTATGCTGTCTAAATTATGCTATACTTAAACTGCAGTAGGTCTAAAGACACGATGGAGGTATTGCTTTAAACTAGCTCAGTTTGTTGTTGTTTTTTCTGTACTGAGCTTAGTGTTTTTTTCTGGGTTGCAAAACAGTTTCTGTCCTGATGAATCTTTGGGCTCAACCACACATCCAGGAAACATGGCAGAGGAGCTGCAAGCCTCAGCACAGACAGGCTGGCGTGTGCCCCCGCAAACTTCTGATCTCTAACTTATCTCAAGAATGAAATAGACATCTTCAAAAAATGTTTTGACCCATTTTTTATTATACAGGGTTTGTTATTATTATATTGGAATCACTTATTCTGGTAAAATGCGCCCTAGGTCATACCTTGAATTAACCTACCATTCATTCTGCGAGCATCTCCAGCAATCATGTTTTTATTGTGATTCCATTTGCCATCTTGAAACACGCCGATCCTGTTATTTTATCTCATTCTTCATTTTACTTCTTCATCGCAGATTAATTTGATGATGCCACATTTGCAGTAAGTGAAAAGTTTCCGTTTCTCGTATTGCAAAAGTCATTCTTACGAAACTGTCTGTCTGAGGAGCAAGGAGCGACCAGCGATGTATCGTCTACAAAGTGGATGTTTTAAGTCTCTTTAACAGGCTTCCTTTCATAAAATGCTTGTTTTTAAATTGTTTTGACCTTACTTTAATGGATTACTTTGCTTTTTTGTGTGTTTTTTTCTGCCTTTTTATTATACTTTTAAGCTTACCTTTATTAGCTTTGCCGTCATTTTTGTTTTCGTTTGTGTCCTTGTAAGCAACAGGTTGAAACAATATTTTCATAGGTGTGGTACAGTAAAAACAAGGACCATTCCTCAAATGAGCAAATCTTAAAAGGGCTGAATGTTACGCCAATACCAATGATAAGGAAAGTCGGTATTAAAATGAGAAATTAATATGAAATGTTTATGAAAATGAGAGACAGTCTTCATGACTGCGACTGGCCAACATCCGCCCAACGTTGTGGTGGGTTTTCTATTGAGAGGCGTGCTGAAACACAAACAGATTTTCTTCAAATTTACTATCAGGTGTCAGAGAAATCAGGAATCAGGAACATTTATTTGTCATTTCATTCCATGCACATGTGCACATGAAATGAAATGAAATATCGTTTGCCCCAGCCCACAACAGTGCAATACAAAGACAAATACACATCAAACTACAAGAACACATATATCCAACATATAAAAAAAAAAATTCACTGTCCAGAAAAACGAACACCAGCCACTGTTGGAACTGCTGGTCTGCATGGGCTGGCAGTTAGCTTAGCCTGCCCCACTTCCTGTCCTAAATGTAGTCTGACAAAAAGTTGGCAAAAGATCTGAAGGTCAGAGTGTCTATCCGGTCAGCAATAAATGCACTCCAACATTTCCCTTTGCAAGAAGAGGACCAAACAACATATATACATATCAGTTGATGTACTAGCCACACTGATGGCCCTCATGGAACAGAGGCCATGATGGTGAGATCTTGTAAGAAACCGTTTACCTCATGATGGGTGATGGTTCTTTTCATTGCCTTGGTTAAAGGATTAGCTGTTACACTTATAAATAAAGGAGACAGGAGTAGTCTAATGGTGAGATTGTCGTAGATTTTGCGACAGTAAGTGTTTTTCATGCAGGCTGCAAAATGTACAGAGAGCCAAAACTAGCTTGAGAGAAGCCTTCAAACAAGGAGTGGTTACCCTATCGCTGAGAAAACAGTGAAATCAGATAAAAAGCCAGAAAATGAAACAATGTTCAGTAAAGCACTAGTTTAATAAGGACGGAAAAGAGAATGTTATCATTTGTTATAGCACAGGGAACTGACAGCTATTCACATGCTTGGAAACAAATTAGTTAAGAGGGCTTTAGAACAAGAACAACAACACTGAGGACAAATTTTTTTTTACAGATACTACACATTTCAAAGAAATAACCATTATAACAGTAGAACCATTTACATGAGAAAACTTGTGCAAAAACAAAAATGGCTGATGGATAGATGCATAGAAAAATATTCCACAATAACATAAATAAGGAGAGCTATATCTATATGATCGGCCCTGTGATGGCCTGGCGGCCTGTCCAGGGTGTCTCCCTGCCTGCCGCCCAATGACTGCTGGGATAGGCTCCAGCATCCCCGCGACCCTGAGAGCAGGATAAGCGTTTGGATAATGGATGGATGGATATCGATGAGTGTGACTGAATAGGTCAGTCAGCTCTAGCGCTGTAGGACATGAGCTCGTAGTTGTCTGCAGTATATCATGGGTTCACAAACTATTCATGCTGTGACCCACTTGTCAAGATACATATTTTTTGGCCCGTGACGCAGCAAGTATTTTGTGCAGTAAAATAAATGACATTCTCATTACCTGCGAAAAAGCAAGATAATGAAAAATGCTCTCTTTATGTTCATCGGATGGTGGTCCGTAAGATGACTTTGGAGTAGGATGGTGGTCTGTAGGATGACTTTGGAGTTCTGTAGGATGACTTTGGAGTAGGATGACTTTATGTTCATCGGATGGTGGTCTGTAGGATGAGTTTGGAGGTGGTCTGTTGGATGACTTTGGAGTTCTGTATGATGACTTTGGAGTAGGATGGCTTTATGTTCATCGGATGGTGGTCTGTAGGATAACTTTGAAGGTGGTCTGTTGGATGACTTTGGAGTTGTGTAGGATGACTTTGGAGTAGGATGACTTTATGTTCATCGGATGGTGGTCTGTAGGATGAGTTTGGAGACCAAGAAGAGGAAGCGAGTGAAGACACAGCCGAAGATCAAATGGTGGAAGTTGAAGAAGGAAGACTGTTGTGTAGAGTTCAGGCAGGAGTTAAGACAGGCACTGGGTGGTAGTGAAGAGTTGCCAGATGGCTGGACAGCCACTGCAGAAATGGTGAGGGAGACAGCTAGGAAGGTACTTGTTGTGTCATCGGGACAGAGGAAGGAAGACAAGGAGACTTGGTGGTGGAATGAGGAAGTACAGCAAAGTATACAGAGGAAGAGGTTGGCAATGAAGAAGTGGGATAGTCAGAGAGATGAAGAAAGTAGACAGGAGTACAAGGAGATGCAGCGTAAAGCAAAGAGAGAGGTGGCAAAGGAAAAGGCGTATGGTGAGTTGTATGACAGGTTAGACACTAAGGAAGGACAAAAGGACTTGCACCGATTGGCTAGACAGAGGGACCGAGCTGCAAAGGATGTGCAGCAAGTTAGGGTGATCAAGGATAGAGATGGAAATGTGCTGACAAGTGAGGAGAGTGTGCTGAGAAGGTGGAAGGAGTACTTTGAGGAGCTGAAGAATGAAGAAAATGAGAGAGAGAAGTTCAGTGGATTAGCAAGGAGGAAGTGAGGGCAGCTATGAAGAGGATGAAAAGTGGAAAGGCAGTTGGTCCTGATGACATCCCTGTGGAGGCATGGAGATGTTTAGGAGAGATGGCAGTGGGGTTTTTAACTAGATTGTTTAACACAATCTTGGAAAGTGAGAGGATGCCTGTGGAGTGGAGAAGAAGCATACTGGTACCGATTTTCAAGAACAAGGGCGATGTGCAGAACTGTAGCAACTACAGAGGTATAAAGTTGATCAGCCACTGCATGAAGATTTGGGAAAGAGTAATATAACCTAGGTTAAGAGGAGAGGTGATGATTAGCGAGCAGTAGTATGGTTTCATGTCACGAAAGAACACCACAGATGCGATGTTTACTTTGAGAATGTTGATGGAGAAGTATAGAGAAGGCCAGAAAGAGTTGCATTGTGTCTTTGTAGATTTAGAGAAAGCATGCGACAGGGTGCCGAGAGAGCAGGTGCGGTGTTGTATGAGGAAGTCAGGAGTTGCAGAGAAGTATGTAGGAGTGGTGCAGGATATGTATGAGGGAAGTGTGACAGTGGTGAGGTGTGTGGTTGGAATGACAGATGGGTTCAAGGTGGAGGTGGGATTACATCAAGGATCAGCTCTGAGCTCTTTCTTGTTTGATGATGATGGACAGGTTGACGGACGAGATCAGGCAGGAGTCTCCATGGACGATGATGTTCGCAGATGACATTGCAATCTGTCGTGAGAGTAGGGTGCAGGTTGAGGAGAGCCTGGAGAGGTGGAGGTATGCACTCGGGAGAAGAGGAATGAAAGTCAGTAGGAGCAAGACGGAATACCTACTATGCGTGAATGAGAGGGAGGACAGTGGAATGGTGAGGATGCAAGGAGTGGAGGTGACGAAGGCATATGATTTTAAATACTTGGGGTCAACTGTCCAAAGTAACGGGGAGTGCAGAAGAGAGGTGAAGAAGAGAGCACAAGCAGGGTGGAGTGGGTGGAGAAGAGTGTCAGGAGTGATTTGTGACAGAAGGGTACCAGCAAGAGTTAAAGGGAAGGTTTACAGGATGGTTGTGAGACCAGCTATGTTATATGGTTTGGAGACAGTGGCACCGACGAAAAGACAGGAGGCGGAGCTGGAGGTGGCAGAGTGGAAGATGCTAAGTTTTTCACTGGGAGGAACAAAGAAGGACAGGATTAGGAATTATTATATTAGAGAGATCGCTCAGGTTGGTCAGTTTGGAGATAAAGCAAGAGAGGCAAGATTGAGATGGCTTGGACATGTGTGGAGAAGAGATGCTGGGTATATTGGGAGAAGGATACTGTATATGGAGCTGCCAGGAAAGAGGAAAAGAGGAAGGCCAAAGAGGAGGTTTATGGGTGTGGTGAGGGAGGACATGCAGGTGGCTATTGTGACAGAGGAAGACACAGAAGACAGGAAGAAATGGAAACGGATGATCCGCTGTGGCGACCCCTAACGGGAGCAGCCAAAAGTAGTAGTAAGCTCTCTTTATGTTCATCAATGAAGTATTCCAAATTTTAATGCTCAGTCATGGCCTACTAAAGATCAAATGAAACAGACAAGGCATGTCAACATTAAAGAATCACAAAAAGTTGAATCTGTTCTGGACACAATGTTTATTGGAAGAAATGCTTCATCACTCATCTAAGTGACGTCTTCGGTCTAAATTGACTGCAGTATCCCTACCCTTACAAACAGCACAGTTGCATAACGACCAAAACCAACGATAGGTTTCATATGTAAACTGCCATGACCATAAACTAGAGTTTCAATGGCCATGTGTACAATTCACAGAGGATTGGAGAACAGTTGCAATCCCAGCATGTAAGATGGTGATAGATGTACTCTTAGCCCCCCCCCCCCCGGTTCAGGGCTGGTCATGCCCTCTTCACATAGATGACCTCCTTGACTTCCCATTCAAACCAGCGTTCCGTCCTACCATGGATGGGCACATCCTCATCCTTGAAAGTGGCTACTGGCCTGTAAATGGGTGTAGACTGTCTGACATGTTAGCTCTTCTGTGGTGTGCCATCCTCTTCACCAGTATCTGTTTGGTTTCCCCAATGTACAATTCACATCAATCCTCCTGGCACTTAGTCGCATACACTATATTGCTCTGTTTGTGCCGGGGGACCCGGTCCTTGGGGTGGACCAGTTTCTGGCAGCCGTGTCAAGCTTTATGTAATTTTCTTAGGGTGCAAACATTCAAAATGATAAACATCATCGATAAATATCCAACAGTTTATACTGAGCCAGGTCCATCATTGTGCTCGAGTGCTTAAAAGGATGCTCCAGTGCAAAACAACACTAAACTAATTTCACATTATGCGTCAAACCATCCCCAAAGAAATCACTTGAAAGACTTTTCATGAAAAAAAAGAATGATTTTAGTCGAAGCGTGCATCACTGTGACATATAGCTCATCCTTTTCTCTGATTTGAAGAACAACAGTGAGCAGTGTGGGTGATTGACCAGCTACCTCACTGAAAAGGCAAAGAAACTATAGGAGCTGAAGCTGCTTGTCAGATCATATCGACAGCTAAAGTAAGCTGAATATTTTAAAGTTTGACTTGAGTTTACAGTTTAAAGTCAGTGGAAGCACATGGGTCTACAAATTTATGAGGCTTTGTGGAGTATATAGGAGAAAAATAGTGTGAATTGTTGAAAGAAAAAAGTCAGTTCAAGTCTGTGAAGCTCATGGAGTGGAATAACTGCAGAGGCTATAGGAGATGAGGCAGATACTCATAACAGTGTAAATCACAACTTAGGTAAATAACATTAAAAAGTTTGAATGAAGTTCATAGCTAAAATGTTTGCCGAAGTGAACGAGTACAACAATTAATGAGGCATTATAAAGTATGAAGTAATGATGAAAAATGTATAAAGGAGTTAAGTAGCGTGAAGGTGTAAAATAAAAGGGTGAAGGAGCATCAATAAATACTAGAGGACTGCACTCAGTAGAGTGCAGATCCCCACCAGGTATATCTCTCCTTCTCCGGTGCTCAGACTTGGCCGAATAACCAGCTGAGGAGTTAGCACTCAGTTGTGGTATAAAACAGGTTTTTCTAAGGTTTTGAATCACTGCAACCAAGCAAGGTCCTTGACCATATAGTCATAAATGTGCACAAACATTATTAGGCTGACAGGCCCAGTGAGTCAAAGTCGCACTCATTCCTGGCATACATTTTGATTTCATCCACATATAGGAGGTGGCTGATGGTAACTCCACTTCTGAACCTGTATCCATATTCAGTCTTTGTGATGATCATACTGAGGGGGCCCAGGCCTATGCACAACAGCAGTGGGGATAGTGCATCACCTTGCTATATATACTGATGTATATATACTAATAAACTTTACCTGAGGTAGCCCTGGGGCTTTTTTTTGTAATCTTTGCCTTAAATGTACACTTAGAGTCTCCATCTCAAGCAAGAAAATGAATGCATGGAATATGTAAATTTAATCTTGGATGGACTCTGCCTTCATGTGATAGGCCATTCATTATGCTATCCTAATCAAATTGTAATTAGTAACCTGTCCAGTAGTCTGGAACCAGCCACATGACTTTGCCACACAAAAGGTAAAAACAAGAGGACAAGTGTGCTCTGAGACTGGTGGTAGTAGACTGGAAGAGTTGCTTAATTAACAATTTATTAGACACATACTCTTCCACTGTCAGAAGTGGTCAAAATCAGAATCCGAATCGGTTTAATTTGGGCAAGTATGTTTAGGCCTATGCATAGAGGAAATCTGACTCCTCCATTGCTCTCCATGTACTTACACAGAATAGACAAAGACAACAAGGTAAACATATTCAACTACTATGTACAGATATCGATGAATATAAAAAAAGTCTTTGTAATAGGAAGACAATTGTGCAATGGTGCAGAGTGCAATGATGCTGGAATAAATATGTTAACAGGTTACTTTATATACTTGAGGTAGGTGGACATGACAGAATATGCATGTATACAATATACAGTATATGTATACCTAGATTTATGTTTGACGGTATTAAAATTGTGTTTAAACTATAGGATATATAATTTATCTCTCTTCTCTCTCTCTCTCTCTCTCTCTCTCTCTAGATGTAGGGAAAAAACTTTTATTCATAGCAGTACAAGCCTGTTTCGTGTGTCACGCACTCATCAGCTGCCAAGTTGGTTGAACAACAAAGAAAAAAAAAAAACCAGCGAATAAATGCTATGTTGCCTCACACCATGCCCCTAGTTGCGGTGCACAGCAACCAATGGGAAGATGGGAAAGATTTGAAAAGTAACAAGAACATTACAACCAGTGAGGGAGGGACTGGGGCTCGTTTTGAAAAAGTAAGGGCTTAAAAGGGCCGGGGCACTGTTGAAATGGCATTCTTTTAAAATATAACAAAATAAAATAACATCCAATGGGGTACTTTACATACATCATCTAGTGGAATGGGTCTGGAGCACAGCCAAAAGAGCAGACAGGCAAAACATAAAAATACAACATCCAATAACGGTCGTCATGTATATCATCCAATGGAGGGTTGGGCGGGGTGGAATGATAAAGACAATGTTTTATTTGTAACAAATATAAATATACGTATATATATATATATATATATATATATATATATATATATATATATATATATATATATATATATATATATATATATGTAATCCAGATTATTTTGGTTAAATCTGGATTATTTTGCTCCATGTTTGGTGAGCACTTTCCATATGTGTTTCATTTAATGTTTCATTTAATGAAGTTATAAAACATTTAGTATTTAATAATATATAAAATGTTGTATTGTAAGTACAGTGGATGTTCAGTGTTACAGTTATAATACACAGGGATTGTTTCTGACACTGTATGACTGCTTTAAGCATTCATCAGAGTGACGGCCTGCGGAAAGAAACTGTTCTTGTGCCTGATTGTCTTGGCATACAGTGCTCTGCTGTAGCATAGGCAGAAATCGGTGTGGGTGGGCACAGAGAAAATCAGGTGGGTCTAGCCTGTCCAAGACCAATCATACTTAATAGCTTCTGAAACACATATGTTAACTAAAATAGGCAGTTACAACTATAATTGCCTGGATGTAACGGTTTAATCATACAAGCCTTATACATCATCAGAGGTAATGTTAAAGTCACCAAGACGAACATTAACAGCATGGCATAGCCTGGAATGGCAGCCACATATTAACACAAACACACACACACACACACACACACACACACACACACACAGCTGACAGGTGCAACAGCATTATTAATCATTGTTATGGATAGAGGTACACCAGCATCAACATGGACAGTAACATTAAAGATGACACTTGAACATAGCCTGGCATGGTGGCCACACACACACACACACACACACAGCAACATAAAATTCAATTGTACACCCAACAAAAACTATACCCAATAAACAATAATATGGAAATAGGCCATAGACTACTACAGTCCGAAATTGTAAATGAGTTTACTTTTCATGATCAGAGCAGGAGACGACGGGGCTTGGTGTTGAACACTGAATTTATTTCATTATAGTCCGAGTCACTTAGTTCTCTTTCAAAGGGAAGCAGGGACAAAGAGTTCAGTCTGTAAGTCATAATTGATGCCCTGATGCCAGTTTTTTATCTGATAGAAAAGTGTGTGGTGGCAGGCTGTATTAACGCCTTGACACCAAAGGTGTTTGACCAATGTAAGCAAGCAGCAGCGGCTCTCATAAACCTGTACCTGTCCACCTTAAAACAAGTGTTCAATTCCATGATCTGCCTATCTAGTATATCATTGCATATATGTTTTAGGTCTGAGTTGTCCTTTACACGTGATGCTTTGCCCACAATAGAGTCAACCTGTGTATCGCCCAACTTAGCTAGCAACTTCCTCTTTTGAGACCCAGGGACATCCTAGCTCAGAATGTCATGTTTCTTCATCAGATCTTCTGTCAGTGTTATTACTTTATCAGTAATATTCTGTATTCCTGAATGTATTGTAGCTCTACTTAATAAGACACCCAATTAGATCAATGCACTCTAACTGATACAGTGGAAGATTGCAAGCCCTTAGTGGCATAGTCATTCATTTCAAACAACGTGTTGAACGTGACAAGCAGAAACACAAATTTTTTCATTTGCATTTGCTGAAGTTTGCACTGGGGCAGTTTGCAGCTAAGTGTGAAATGGCCGGGATGAGAGTCAGCACTCAGCACCTCCAAGTCTGAGGCCATGGTTCTCTACCGGAAAATGGTGGATTGCTCCCGCCGGCTTGGGGATGAGTTGTTGCCTCAAGTGAAGGAGTTCAAGTATCCCGGGGTCTTGTTCACGAGTGAGGGTAGGATGGAACGGGAGATTGACAGGTGGATTGGTGCAGCATCAGCAGTAATGCGGACGTTGTACCGGACCGTTGTGGTGAAGAGGGAGCTGAGCCGGGAGGCAAAGCTCCCAGTTTACCAGTCAATCTTTGTTCCAACCCTCACCTATGGTCATGAGCTTTGGGTAGTACCGAAAGGGTGAGATCGCAGATACAAGCAGCTGAAATGAATTTCCTCCATCGGATGTCTAGGCTTAGCCTTAGAGATAGGCTGAAGAGCTCGGACATCCAGAGGGAGCTCGGAGTAGCGCCGCTGCTCCTTTGCATCAAAAGGAGCCTTGAGGTGGTTCGGGCATCTGATTAGGATTCCTCCTGGGTGCCTTCCTTTGGAGTTTTCACATCCAACTGGCATGAGACCCCAGGGTAGACCCGGAACTCGCTGGAGGGATTGCATGTCCAGTCTGGCCTGGGATTGCCTTGGGCTCCCCCAGGAGGAGCTGGAGGGTGTTGCTGGGCAGAGGGACGTCTGGAGTGCCCTACGTAGCTTGCTGCCACCCGCGACCCTACCCCGAAGAAGCGACTGATTATGAGATGAGATGAGATTTGCTGAATTAGAGAGTCAGCTTGGACCAAAAAGTGTCAAGACTTTACTTACTGCACTTGACCACCAGCTCCACTGGACATTACAGGATCTCTCTACTTCCAAAGTTCGTTTCCCTATTCGCAGCTGTTGTTGGATTTCCATAAATCTAGCATGTCTATGTGACCTTGTCATGAAACTATGCAGGTTGTTAATGACATCAAAAAATGTTGAAATCCCAGGGGACACCTTTGATGCTGTGCACAGGATGAGGTTTAGGCAATGGGAATTTAAATGTTTTCTTTAAAATCATATGTACTCTTTTTTTGTGCCAGACATAACCGATGCCCAGTTGAAACCAAATCCAAGGCACAGCAGGGGTCCAGCTGCGACAACTCCAGTACATGCATGATCTTTGCTGCTATAGCATTCATATTCATTCCAGTCTCAACAAAACCCAGAGCCCTTTCCTTCATCACGCCTTTGTGTATATATCAGATACAGACTGCCACAAGCATTCGTTTTGATAAGTCTTTACACTCGTGTGCCAAAATTGCATCATACATGTCTGTCTCATCATACAAATCCATCTTTATTTTGCGGATAGTAGCAATGCTGCGATTTCCATGTCGGGGCTTGTAAGTTTCCCGTTTTTAGGTAATTCCTCCAGTCGCTGTTTGATTTCTGGGTCATAGTTAGAGAGCAGTTGAAATAATTCCAAGAAGTTGCCTCTGTTTAATACGTCATTTTCACGATGCCCACACAACAGCATATCTTGTTTTGCACAGAATAAAACGAGGTCTATTACAACTTCAGTGTGCTCTCTATTCCTTTCTACAAACGCCCTGTTGTTAGCATCATTGTTCAGCTGGTTGATAACAGTTCCCCGTCCTGGCTGATGGCTTTGATTGTATCCTTCGGTTCTGCCCAGCGCTGTAGCATGTGCCCTGCTACCCTCATGTTTAATACAAAATTGGGAAAGATGTTTGTAGTCTTTGAAGCCAGTTTTTATGAATCAGCTCTCAGTGGCCATTTCGGGGAAATGGTGATATGCCTTACAAAACACAGTGTCATTCGAAGTGCTGTACTCTAGCCATGAGACTGTCACACCACCGGGCAGAAAAACTCCTAGCTTTGCCTGCTATAGTGGTCACTGGGAGTGAACTCGCAGGTTCATCCACAGTGGACAAGTCTGATGAGGCTTGTGTGTCCTCTGTGCTGGGCCAAGCCAAGCCTGGAACAAATATGGTTTATATTAATTCTTGAGCATTTAAAATATTTAAATTTGCTTTTCTGAGTGCATGGCTACTGGTACCTGCGCTTTGATGTTTTTACTTTTACTTTTTTAAACAAAACGACCAAAACGACCAGTTTCATATGCAAATGGTTGATTTCGGTCGTTATGCAACTGTATTGTTATAAGGGATGGGGATACCTGCAGTCAGTTTAGTCTGAAGATGTCACTCTCCAAGGATGTGTCCTTTCCCCGCTGCTCTTCTCCCTCAACACCCAACAACTGCACCTCCAAGGACCCAGCAGTTAAACAGCTGGATGAAACTATGGTCATCACTTATCCAGAAAGGCAACGAGTCTGCATATCGGCGGGGGCTTGAGTAGCTGGTGCTCTGGTGTAGTCAGAACAACTTGGAGCTGAGCCTGCTCAAGACTGTGGAGATAACGGTGGACTTTCAGTCCTATGTCAACCGTGGAGACCTTCACATGTCTGGGAACTACCATTTCCAAAGACATGAGTTGGGAGACCAACATCAACTCCATCCTTAAAAAGGCCCAGCAGAGGATGTTCTTTCTGCAGCAGTTGAGGAAATGTTGTCTGCCGCAGGAGCTGTTGAGCCAGTTCTACACCTCAGTCATTGAATCTGTCCTGTGCACATCCATCATGGTCTGGTTCGGAGTAGCAACAAAACAGGATAGGAACAGACTGCAGCAAACAGTAAGGACAGCAGAAAAAAAATAAGTGGCGCTCCCCTGCCCACCCCACAGGACTTGCACTCTAGAGCCTAGAAACAAGCAGGCAGAATCAACACAGACCCCCCCCCCCCAGATCCAGGACACGGTCTGTCTGAACTCCTACCCTCTGACAAGCGCTACAGAGCAATGTGCACCAAAACCACCAGACATAGGAACAGTTTTCCTACAGGCTATCTCTCATGAAAACTTAACAGCATGGTGCAGGAATAGACACTTATTATGTAGATATGAGACTTTGTAAATAGCCCCCTCTGGTCAAACCGTCTCACCTGCATGCACTACCTCTTTAAACTAGATGTGCAAAACAAATGTTTGTGCAATACAAGTGTACAATTGTAAATATACACCTACAACTGCTGTAAACTTGTTCCAAATTATTGCTGTTATTGTTGTGGTTGTAACATAGGTATCTAATATAGTATATAGTTTTGCGGTGGATGGTAGGCGAATAGTGGTAGTGTATACCTCTGGTATATAAGAAAATACAGTGTAATATCATGGGAGAATACAGCATTATATAAGGGCATGATGGATTGTGGAGTTGTGGTATGGTATAGTGTATGGGCCATATAGTATATAAGCAATATGGCATAATACATGGGCATAGGTTGTTGATTACCCAACCATAACAAAACTCTGTATAGTAGCGACATACCTGTTGTCCATACAGGCTTACCTAAAATGTCCTGTTGTTGTTCCATTCATTTTTTTCTTTCTTGTTTGTTTTGTTTTGTTTTTTCTTTTTTTGTTTTATTGAGGGGGGGTTCCCCCTTTTTCTCCCCAGTTGTACCTGGCCAATTAATTAACCCACTCTTCCGAGCCGTCCTGGTCGCAGCAGCTGCACCCCCTCTGCCAATCCAGGGAGGGCTGCAGACTACCACATGCCTCCTCCGATACATGTGGAGTCGCCACCCACTTCTTTTCATCTGACAGTGAGGAATTTTGCCAGGGGGACGTAGCACGTGAATGGATCATGCTAGTCCCCCCAGTTCCCCCACTCCTCTGAACAGGCACCCCCCCCTCCGACTGACCAGAGGAGGCGCTAGTGCAGCAACCAGGACACATACCCACATCCGGCTTCCCACCCGCAGATATGGCCATTTGTGTCTGTAGGGACGCTCCGTGTTTTTGGACAAAACCATGTTCATAGCAGCTGAACTCAGTGACAGACAACTGAGTAGATACAGGAACAGAAATGGTAGTAACTTGGTGCCTTGTATGAACCCACAGTGATACACTACACGGACTAAAGGTATATTTAATTGAGAATGTCGATTACCAATAGTTAACGTTGCTATTAAGATGGAACATTTCTAGTAAGGTAGAAGGTCATTCTAATAGTACTTGGCAATCTTGCAGGGAAAATATGTATGCCTTATACTTCCTACTGAGTAAAAAGACACCCGCTTGTTAATAAGCCACTGCAAATGATTTCAGAGGCCACGGAGACCCAGAATCGTTTGATATTGACATTGCTGTCAAAGTCTGCTAGTGGAGCCTCCATTTCACTTACTGTGAAGTCAAGCTTGGTATTAAGAAAGTATTGTCAAATTTTGTTATCTTTATCCTTTAGATGCTGGTCAGTGGCCCTGCTAGACACAGACACCAATTTGATCAAGTAACAATAACAACTCTGTGATTTCACCAAGCGTGGCAGCCAAATATCTTGGTGTTACATTTGATCTCAGCCTTTCCTTTGATAAGCACATTAAAGAAATCACCAAGACTGCCTTTTTACACTTACGTAACACAGCTAAAATTCGGTCTTTCCTGTCCCTGGCTGACACAGAGACTCTAATACATGCATTTGTTTCATCCAGACTTGATGACTGTAATGTTGTTTTCAGGTCTGCCACATGCTAATACTGAAGTCTTCAGATCGTTCAGAATGCTGCAGCTAACATGCTAACTAAATCTAGGAAATTTGACCATATTACACCAATTCTTACTTCCCTTCATTGGCTTCCTGTCCATGGTAGATCAGACTTCGAGGTGCTTCTGCTGACTTATAAAATCCTAAATGGACTTGCGCCATTACACCCGTCTGATCTCCTTAAACCGTATAGTCCATCTCGAGCTCTCCGCTCTCAAAATACAGGGCTCCTGTGTGTACCCAAAGTTAAGAAGAAGTCAGCTGGTGGCAGGGCCTTTTCCTATCGGGCCCCGCTCTTGTGGAATAACCTGCATGCTGCCGTCAGACAATCAGTCTGTCGAGTCCTTTAAATCCAAACTTAAAACTCGTCTTTTTGCCTTGGCTTACAATTAGATGCCTTTAAGTTGAGTGTTTCACAACCTGTACTGCACGACGGATTGCTTTCTGTCTCAATGAATTTACCAAGCACTGTTCTGCATATAGATTATTGACTATTGCAAACTGTTCTCTTCTCTCACATGTCTTTTCTCTCCCTCTGAATGACGTCTTCTTTCTCTTCTGTGTATGTGAATGGTGTGATGTGAGTCTCTCTTATGTGCATGTGCAGTCTGTCCTCCACTCAGGTCTTGATGGTGATGGTGGTCACCACCTGGACATTGCCTGGCGTCCCCTTCATCACATTTTCTTTTTATATATCTTACAAATCCATGTAATTTTGTTCTCCTGTTTCAATGTTATATCCTTCTCTCACTCAGAAGTTTTACTAATGTGTGTTTTTTTTCTTGTCTACATGGTGATACTGGTTGCTCGGGTGCTGGGCTGTTCCGGTGGCATCTGGACACCTCTTGGCATCCTCCTCATCATATTCTTCATATATCTTATAATTCCATTATAATTCTGTTATCCTCTTTCAACTTTGTATTATGTAAATTGTGTTTTATTCTGTACACACAACATCCATTGCATGTTGTCCGTCTTGGGAGAGAGATCCCTCCTCTGTTGCTCTCCCTGAGGTTTCTTCCTATTTTTTCCTCCTCGTTAAAGGTTGTTTTTTAGGGAGTTGTTCCTCATCTAATGCGAGGGTCTCAGGACGGGATGTTGTGTTGCTGTAAAGCCCCCAGAGGCAAATTTGTAATTTGTGATACTGGGCTATACAAATAGAATTGACTTGACTTGCCTTGACTTTAAATACTGGTTGTTCTACTACTTACCAGGCATACTGAATACACCCTTTCTGTGACGGTCCATGACAACCACTGGTGGATGATATCCACACTTAAAACAAGAATATGAGTAGTTGTGTGTAGTCAGGGCTTCAGAGTGCATGTAGGCATGGAGCACTGTGGCCTTTCTAGGGAAGGTCATATTTTCCGTTTGCTCAAGGACTTCAGTTGCTGGGCTTGCAGCATGGTGAGTCTAGGACAGTATAAGAGATCGTAAGGCACACATTCAAAAAATAAGAACAGTACAAAATTTCTTGAATGTGCATCTTACCTGAAGGGATGTACGAAGTACAATACACAAATGAAAGGTGATGAGAATAAGGTTGCTGAAATTGTGAATCCTATCCCTCCATTCTTGATATCAGTACATCATCCCAGTCAGGAAATGCCCTGCAGTATGTAGAGAAGCCAAAAAAAAAGAAGAAAGGGAATAAAAGGTACAGTACAGTATTGTTATTGATTGACAATCTTAATATTTCTAGCAAGTTCACTGTGCACCCACTGTACAACACTGACTTTACTTTTATTTTATTTTTAACATTAGTTAAACTGATATGGCTAAGTTGATATGGATGAAATTTTTGACATTTCTTTGAGTCTCACCATATACGACACCAGTATATGTCAGAAGTTTGACATGTGCTGTAATGAGCACTGGCTCACTAAGATGCATGGCACACTCCATGCTTGACATTTCTTTTAGCATCAGGTGCCTTGGAAGATCTTGCAAAGATTCGGAGCCAGTGACCAAATGCTAGGGGGGTTGGGCAGGCAGACCTTTTTTTTGTTGTTGCAGTAAATAGTGGACCATCCTCCAGAGGCCTGGATCATCAGGAGAATATGCTGGTCCTCCACCTCCACCTGGTCTTGCATTGCATTCCAGATCTTGTGTGTCTTGGTTAATCACAACTGGATCTGGCCTGGCACCACTCTCTGTGGTGCTGAACAGATGAGTGAAACTCGGTGAGTTTGAAAAAGGTGCCATTTTAAATTTGTTTTATGGAGATATGATTGTCTTGCTTTGGCACATGGGCAGTGCCAGGACTTATGTTTCGAATCATATGCTGCTATTACGCTGCCCAGTCTGCTGTGGTATGATGCCTTTGGCTCATATTGAAAGGAAAGGGATTTTTAAAAAAAAAAACTTTTTTTGGAAGGAGGCCCTCCAACAGTCACCTCAACAGAAAGCGGAACACCTGCATCAACTGCTGCCTTTTGGCGGTTTAACAGCTCTGCTTCCTTGCCTCCCCAAATATCTTGGCAGCAGCCATTTCTGACAGCACCTTCTTCTCCAAAATGATCGGTGTGGTGTCGAAGCGGGGGCAGAAGACTAATGAATTTACATGCACGCATTCATAAGGAACAATTCCACTCATGACTGCAAAGTCTGCATTTGTGTTGCATTTATCCAGTTCACAGATTATTTTATGGCTTGCACCCCATATTTTTTTCTGAACAGGGATAGGCTCCAGCATCCCCGTGTCCCCAACTGGGATAAGCGGCTTGGATAATGGATGGATGTATAGGAGAGCATGGCTTGAAGAATCATTTATCAACAGCAAAGATAGCATGTTTGTTATCAATGCACTGGCATGATAGGTGCCATTTTGCTGAAATATCGGTTACCCTTTGCCTGTGTTTTCTGTTAAAGTGAACCAGCAAGTTCCTTTTATTTAGTTGATTGCCGATGTGTATGCAAGTCAGCCTGACTTGCTGACAGATATGTAATCTTGCTGCTGACGACGGTCCTGCAGCGGATGAAGATGGAGGTGGTGGTGGTGGTGGTACCTCTGAGGGTGGAGGTGGTGCTGTTTGGGATGGAGGTGGTGCTGCTGGGGATGGAGGTACTTCTGGTGGGGGTGGAGGTGGTGCTGCCGGGGATAGAGGTGCATCTGCTGGGGATGGAGGTGGAGGTGCATCTGCTGGGGATGGAGGTGCATCTGCTGGGGATGGAGGTACTTCTGCTGGGGATGGAGGTGGAGGTGGTGCTGCTGGGGCTGTGGGTGGAGGCCATCCGGATGACATATTTTTACAAGTTGTTAAATGTTTAAACAGAGCAGCAGTTCTGATTAATATTGATGTAAAGTAGTAGCAGTGTAAAGGTGGTGTTTGTCTGCAGCCTAGACCGCACTTGATGATGACATCATCTAAAGTGTAGAAACAACAACTTTGATCAATTTTCTTGTTTACAATAATGTTTTATAAAATGCAGTGCAGCGCCCCCATAGAGATTTTGGGGTGAAGCGCATCTATCTGTTGTATTGCGGTATGTCTGCCAAAATGGAGTTAAAGAGGCATTTTTGGGATTTAGTGATGTCAGCGAGGACCGGAGAGCTGCTGCGGTTGCAGGGCATGTCTTGGGCATTTTAGATGCTTACAACTGCAAGGAAAAGCTAGTTGCACAGATGTATTATGGGGCCGCAGTGATGGCATCAGAGCTGAATGGCGTTCAGACGAAAATGAGAGAAAAAGTCCCCGAGGCAGTGTTCATCCACTGTTATGCACACAAATTAAATATTGTGCTCTCTTCTTTTCAGGTAATGTTTCAACAATATTTACAAATAGTATCTCATAACTGCTGTTTGTAGTGACTGAATCCACAATGGTTTGGGAGCTCTAAGGAAAGGCCATGGTGTTACTTAGTCGTTTCACAGCTATCAAAAACCATATAAAACAAGAAAAAAGTACTTCATATATACTTTGACAATATTTTTGTTTGGGTTTCCATTTGGAATGTAGTTCAGCAGCCAGGGGGCACAATATCCTAGAATTCTGTGGCAGTTGGAATAATGTAGAAGGATCAGAATTTTATTAAACATCTAAAATAAATAAATAAATAAAAGATCCCAAAAGGACGTGATTTGGATTTGTGAATGCCTCCTGCCTCACCGCACGTCACTGGTGGTAGGCAGTGTGTCGTTGTAATGTGGTACTCGAAAAGACGTAGTAGTAAATAAAAATATACTGTCAGAATGATCATTTGTTTCCAACTGAACAAAATGGGCGATGTATATACAAAAGCCGCGTTATTTTATTGAATTATTTGAAGGTTGGCAGGGAGCTCTGAAATCTTCTGCCTACCCCACTCACCACGCCACCGGAAGTTCCAAATAGTTTTAATATTGCAGCGAATTCGGGGGACAACGCAACCACAGGAGCTGCCGCGGCCGGGAAGCGAACCCGTATCGCCCGCACCGCAGGAGACATCGCTAACCGCTAGACTAAAGGGTCAGACCGGCCAGCCAGCGTGTTTTCTTATCCATGCACGTTACAATATATTTGGATTATTTGCTAAAAAATATCCTTGTACACGGAAGTATGTGAAACTTCGGGATTCATACAGCCCGAAGGTTTCGCAATACGAGGAAATCAGTGAATTATATGTTTTTACTTTCAAATTCTATCGATAAATGACTGGCCAATACAAACGAAAAATAGAAGGGTTCATAAACTTTCAAACATCACTGTGTGGGACGGGGACACACACACACACACACACACACACACACACACACACACACACACAGTATAATGGATAATTGAACTGGAAAAAAAGAAACTTAAAAGAATTCACACACATACCTTCCGGTTGAACTGCAATGCGAATGTGATTTTGTACCTCATGTAAATTGTTGTGTACCATTTTACAGTAGGCACTGTGGTACCTGTTGCAGCACACTGCGGCTCTCAGTAGAGAGAAGGGGATCCTGTCCTCACTTCCGTATTGTCTGACGCGTCTGTGCAGGTCAAACACAAACACACGCCATTTAAACTACGGAGCTACGGAGCCGTATTAGTACGGAGCCGTATTTAGGACACGGTGAGGAAAAAAAATTAGGGGGCAGTTTTACGTTCCCTCGTAAAACTATTTCGTTCCCTCGCAATACCTTTTTCCACCAGCGAAGAAGACGACGCTAACTTCCGGTTGGTTTCTGCGCTCATCATCAGAAGAAGCTAACTTCCGGCTGCGTTCATCATCATCAGATCATGCAGCGTTAGGTGGGCGGTGTTCATTTTAATGATTTATTTCATACTTTTCATCATATATAGAGCTCATACACAGGCTTGGCCATTCTCGTTGTTTTATTCACTACCAGCTGCAGTACTCCGGACAACATCGTGGCTGTCGGTGGATGTATGCCAAATGTCGAGCAAATGGTCTGCGTGTGCGAATGGAGGATGTGCGCTGAACTCTGCGGGAGTTGGATCCTACAGGTGTGTCGGTCAGGAGAGCAGGGCGTCTCTCACGGCGCAGCTGCTTCTCCAAAGGGCCCAGCTTTATCTGGTACGTTGATTCCTATGATACATTTAAACGGTATGGTATTTGTTATCAGTGGTTGACAGGGGCGGGGCGTGGGTCTCAGCACAAAGGGGGCGGGGCTTCTCGAGCCCTTGCGATAGTCATTTTAAAATTCAAAAACTGTAAACGAGCGGACATCTCGTCCTATCCGGCAAACAACACAAATGGTCACTTATTGAGCCAAGCAGCCTACACGTCTAAGAAAGAATAGAAAAGCCACTTTTGTAAGACAAACCTGTTCAGAAGCTTGTTCTGAAGAAAAAAAAAACAGTGTTGCCAGTCGCGCTCAAATATTTATGCAGAGGACAGCCCACAGACACCTCCTCGGTCACACACACACACACACTGACAGCTGTCACTCAGTGACCGTCGCTGTCCGACCTTCCCAATTGACGCGTATACCGGGCTGGGTTGAAGCGGCGTCTGTCCTTGTCGTATGGAAAAAAAGTTATACGTATCCTTAAAACCAGGCCGACAAGGGCCATGTCCGATCAGAGCTCGGATAACTTCGGGGGTGAGAGGGCAGTTCTTGAAAAGGTCCTCTTGGCATAAAATGTTAGTTCCGAAGTTACCGCCAGCTGACCCGGGTCCGGTGCTGTCAGAGGCGGGGGGATCTCCGGGAGGGGTAACGCTGCCATCGCTGCTACTGGAAGCACTAATGTTACTGTCCTCTGATGCTGGCGGCGGCTCTCCGGGCTGTAAGGACAACGTTGGTGTTGTGTTTGGGCGGGGTTGTTGCTGGTCCTCTGGTCTTTGATCAGTGACGGTGCTGCTAATGCTAGTGTAAACTACTAATAAGACACGTTAGCCGCTCGGCTAACGGGTCTGACCCTTTAGCCGAGCGGTTAGTGATGTCGCCTTGTGGTGCAGTACACCTCGTATCGAATCCCGCACCGGGCAAGAAAATAACCGGTTACATTGGTGGCAGCGGTGGGATCCGGAAGTGTGCAGATCCGTGCAGATCCTCAGAAGTCTCTTCGGAGCGCGGGAATAAGAAAGCGCGAGGGCGCGCTTCCGGGAGAGGGTGACGACTGTAAACTACTAATAAGACACGTTAGCCCCTAGCTAACGGGTCTGACCCTTTAGCCGAGCGGTTAGTGATGTCGCCTCGTGGTGCAGTACACCCCGTATCACACTGCTATTGCTAGCCTCGTCGTCCGTCGTCAGATCCACCCGATCTTCGCGGTTGTCCTGAGAGGTCGCGGCTGACTGAGATGAAAAGTAATTTGTAAGAGGACGACACGACGCAGTTAACTTCTTCTCACTGTCTTGCTTCTTGCGTTTGAATGAGCCTGATTCATGTTTTTTCGTCTCCATTTTGAAGTTCCCTCAAATTCATTCATAAAACCGTCCAGTTCTGTCAAGTGTAAAAGTGCTTACTCACTCCCCCTTCTGGCAGTGACGCAGTTATACCTCACAACCAATCACAGCTGGATCACAGCTCCAACGCGTTCATGAATAGTCGTAAAAAAAGGCTGTAGCCTTTATAGGGGCCGTTAATATCTATGTATAGGGGCCCCGTACTGCACTGTATTTTTTATCATTAGCCGACTTTACGAGTGTGTCACTGAATGCGTCGGAGTCCCGAGACCCGGTGCGTTCACGGACGCTCGTAAACTCGGCAACAGAGCTCCAAACGGGCCCCCCCGACCTTGTGGGCCCTGGGGCGACCGCCCCCATGCCCCCGCTCTGGCTCTGCCACAGAGTGGTTCCATTGACTGAAAATCATCTGGCAGAATGCCTACACAACCAGCAGTGATCCAAAGTTGATTGGAGGTTATTGACACAGTTGAGCATTTGGGGGAGGGGGGGGGCTAGAATTGTCAGGGGGGACCTTGGAACTTAAAATGGCAAGGTCAGGCAAGGTTTCAGCATTTCTTCCACGCCAACCACTCGGGTGAAACCCTTGACAGCTGCTTAGAAGAGGCCAGCACCACCAGTCAAAGGTTCGAATACTGGTGGGGATTTCTGTGCAAGGAATGCATGGAATTCTGGATTTCATTGTTTGCAGGTCTGAAAGGCAATGGGTTCTACGATGGAGGGTTTTTAGACAAAAACCTGCTTTTATTTTGCTTCATGGGACTCATTCAAGTGGGTTAGTTTGAGGTGATAATGTGCATGTCAATTTGCTGTGATGTGATGTAATATAAAAATGACAGTATCGTACTATAATACTAGTTTTGTCCGGAATTTTGGTAAACCGTTTGGTAAACCGTTCATTAGACAGTATCTAGTAGTATCATGTTATGATACTATCAATATTATATTCATGTATATTCATGTATTACAACAGCTGTCAGCAAAAACAAAACAAAACAAAACACTGATGACTTCTCATAATACACACACTACTGACTGCACTTGCTAAAAGTTGTCTTAGGCACTGTCCACCTTGATAGCATCATGGGGAAATAAAAACCACATTAGCTATCCTAACATACTGTTTTGGGCATTTAATGAACTACGAATGGTGGTTATCAATAGTTTGAATCAGTTATAATAGACAATGTTGACTGACCATAGCTGAGACAAACCTTTGAACGCTTCGCCGAACCACAATTATCTATATACAGGTTTATTCTTATTTATTTATCACTGACATTAACCTAATGCACGATAAACATTTCACAGACTCAAAAATAATTAATGTTAATATTAACAATGTTCATGTAGACCATCTAGATGCTGTGGTGGTCTATTCCATTGCCTACCAACACGAGGATCACTGGTTCGAATCCCCGTGTTACCTCTGGCTTGGTCGGGCGTCCTTACAGACACAATTGGCCGTGTCTGCCAATCTTCTCGAATCTATTCTCAACAGATTTTGTAGATGTCGGTCTGTGCCTGTTCGCCGCCTTTCCAGGTGGTGCTCACTGAACTAAATGCTACCCAGAGCTCTGATGCTACCAAGTTGTATGCATGAGCTGGGGCGCAGCTGGACCAGGGGGTGGAGCTGGACTAGCAGTGAGAAGCCTCTCGATGATAACGCCCCCTGGAAATCGAAAATGAACTGAAAGATTCCAGAATAATTCGCATTTGTAAATTCGTCTGGTTCCCAAGCTAGTGGGGGTCCTCACTACTATTAAAAAGGGGGGGGGATGTGTGTGTGTGGGGGGGGGTTAGGGGGTGGAAGGAGGGTTTAATATATTCTAATTCATATTGATTTTTTGGCTTGGCACCCTGGATGGCACCTAAGGCATCCGCCCTTGTATGTCATTTCTAGAGCCACAAGCACAGAAATGAGGTTCATTACCTGGTGAGAATAATGTCTGGAGCAGGAAAACAAACATACCTAGTTGGTGTTCAGGTAAAATAGAGTTCTGGAGGACAAAATGCGGCGTATTCTTAGAGGGTAATCTGGGGGCTTTTGAGCTAGTGCCAGCAATGCAAAAGGTTTCTCAGGTACTACTTGTCCACTTTAGTAAAAGCTGAGACAAAATTGTACACAGTGTAGAGGAAAGCATTGGGAGTCGAAGGGAGATGCCCAGGAGTGTCCTCTAAGTGTTTCCCAACCCAGTCCTCAAGGAACACCTATCCTGCAGATTTTCTTTGCAACCCTGTATAGGTACCTGTTTGTAGTTATTCAACCAATCAGCCATGAATAATGTCAGATGTTGCACACCTTGCATAATTAAGTGCTGTGAGATGATTGGTTGAGTAAGTACAAGCAGGGCTACCTATGCAGGGTTACAATGAAAATCTGCAGGATAGGGGTTCCTTGAGGACTGAGTTGGGAAACGCTGCTCTAACAATGCATCAAGTAGCCAGATATGCATCTCACGATTCTGAGGATAAATTGATTGACCTGTGGGATTGTTGGTCTGTAAGATTCTTGCAGTGTGTTTAACTTGATTTAAAGTTAAGTGTTTGGTTATTGTGTTGTGCAATGAAGAAAACAGGGCTTGGACTTTAACACTAGATGCTAAGATTTTCACTGGGAGTGACGAAGAAGGACAGGTTTAGGAAGGAGTATATTAGAGAGACAGCTCAGGCTGGGTGGTTTGGAGACAAAGCAAGAGAGGCAAGATTGAGATGGCTTGGACATGTGTGGAGGAGAGATGCTGGGTATATTGGGAGAAGGATGCTGAATATGGCGCTGCCAGGGAAGAGGAAAAGAGGAAGGCCAAAGAGGAGGTTTATGGATGTGGTGAGGGAGGAAATGCAGGTGGCTGGTGTGACAGAGGAAGATGCAGAGGACAGGAGGAAATGGAAACGTGATCTGCTGTGGCGACCCCTAACAGGAGCAGCTGAAATTAGTAGTTGTAGTAGTAGTAGTAATAGTAGTAGTAGAGACTTTAACACTAGAATGACCGGGATTTCACTCCTACCTAAAACAACCATGAGCGGTCAAAATGACCGCCGGTTTTTAAACTCTATATTCTGTCAAGATAAATACCCAGTTGAGATATTAATGTAATGTATATGTTAGTTTGTCTGTTAGGAAACAACTGACACCAAAATTAAAAATTTAACAACTATAATACTATTTTTAAACAATTTAAACTTCAGAGAAACATGGTTGAACTTGAATAGTAAAAGTGAAAATATTACCTGAAAAACAGAACAGAAGACACATACTGCTAATCTAACAAGCGTAACAAGGCCTATAAAATGTGAAATGTAAAAAATAGAACTGAAAATAAATATTGAAACAGTCCCAAACAATGACCGGAACTTAAAAACTACTAGAACGACCATGAGCGGTCAAAATGACCGCCAGTTTTTAAACTCTATATTTTGTCAAGATAAATACCCAATTGAGATATTAATGCATTGCATATGTTAGTATGTCTGTTAAGAAACGACTGACACAAAAATTAACATTTTAACAACTTTAATACTATTTTTCAAACAATTTAAAATGGCTGCTGTCCAGCGCCTGTAAACGCCTGTAAACACTGCAACGCCTCGGTGGTAATCGTGGTGCGTCTGTAACCAGACGTGTTGGACATAATCAGAAATCCATCTGAACTGCAGAACGCTAGTGTGTTTCTAGGACAGAGCAATGGACTTCGCGAAGGAAATGACGCGACCAACACACCTCATAAATAATGACATGACGCACACGATGACGTGCAAATTAGAGCTCCCAGTGACATATCGACCGTTATCAACAGACGGTTGTTTTGCCTGATTTCTTTTTTTTCAGCTTTTGAGTTTCCCTCTCCTTGTTGAATTTCCATTTTTTAATTGAGGAATTAATCTGATGGTCTTGTGCCTACCTCATGGACTTAATATGTATGTTAATATGCTTTTGTTCAGTTTGTTACTAAGCCGAGAATGACACACACAATTTACTGGAATTATTTAAATCTCATCCAAAACCCACTTGGCAAGGGGCTATTTTTTTTTTTTTTGCCTGATTAAATTATTTTTTCCCGCCATTGAGTCTGCTCTTCCTTAGGGAATTGTTTTCTTATCTTAATTAAATAATTAATCTGATAGGCTTATAAATGGAGCTAATTTGTAATTTTCTTGTTAAATTTGATATTAAACCGAAGATGACAAACACAATGGGGATTTTTTTTTTCCATGTGAATTATTGAAATCTCTCTCATACAGTCCCACAACAATTGCCCCTCTGGGGACAAATAAAACCTACTTGACTTGACTTGAATACAGTCATAACAGACAGCCATTAAGAAGTGGCTGCAGGACACTGGATCCAGGCAGTGGTCACTCAAGAGATATTCAGAGAGCCCGTCTGTTGGTGTTTTCCCACCGTCATCGTTCATAAAACTCAAAGAGCCGCAATGCATAAGAAGACACAGTCAGCATCCAAAACATTCCCCAGTAGTGTCCCCCTGGTGTCGAGCCCGTTGGCGATCACCTTCCCTATGATGCGGCGGTGGGTCTGGTAGTTAGCTGCCAGACGGCTGGTTGCTTTTTGCTACAGAAATGCTCATGAAGGGGCTAGAGGGATCATTTGTTGCTCCCATTTATTCCCCAGGTCGATGAGTAAAGCAGAGGGGGTCATGGGTTATGGATTGTCGGATAAGGGGGCGTTAGAGGGAGGTGGCAGACTCCTAGCGACAGGCTGGTGCTTTGTCCGCATCTCTGCCAACTGGCACAGCGTCCATCGTTGCTGGGAATAGTGAAAGCTTTGCGTTTAGGACTGTAAGCTCAGGCCCAGCTCACAGTCTTATATGGCTCAGTGACTTGTCCACAGGCTCCTATCTCTGCAGCTAATGAGACACACACACACACACACACACACACACACACACACACACACACACACACACACACACACGGGTAATTGGATGAAGTTGCACCTTGTTGACCGGCTGGTTCACCCCTGCCACTCAATGTCTTCTGACCAAGATTCAGTCTTCTCTCCACTTGCCACCCACAGCTAAAATGTATATCTATGTTCAAGCTTTATAGTGCAGCAAGCTAGCTGTTAAATCAGCAGGGAGACGCGATGATTAAAGAGATGGTTCGGTGATCTGAAAGTCACTGTTAGTGTATGAACCGCAGGGGCTGGGCCATCCCTGTTGAACTTTTCTTAAGCGGGACACACATTGCACCCCAATTTGCCTTGTCGAGTGTGTGTGTTAGCCACAGAGGGATTTTTGTAAATAAATCCTCAATATTGCACATTTGTTATGGTGATTTTGGGGCTTTTGATAAACACAAAAGAAAATATGTTGTTTATTGAAAGGAAATAATACAGCACTTTTGTTAACTGGGCATCGAGGGCCCCGTTTTTCAGCTTGTGTCACTTTAGAAATGCAAACGATTGTGTCCAGAATTTCATGTACTGCTCTGATTATGTCAAAAAGGCTTATGCCAGCATTTGTTATTGGCATGCAACAGATGAATCATTGGGAATTCAAGCTACATGCATGATGAAAGATGGCGGCGTGAATTCATGTTTACAGCGGCCTCACACAGTACCGGTGTGGGAAGATGGTGGTGCGAATTCACGTTTGCGGCAGCTTCACCCAGTACCGTCCATGCAGTGTCTTTGTCCACGTCCTCATCTAAGTATTGTCTTTGTTTGATGGCTGGGAGAGCTAGTGTTGGATCGGCTGGGGGAGCTTGGTCTGCTGCATCCTGCGGGCCCAGGGACCACGGCCCTGCCTGGAGCTGCGCCCAAAGGGGTAACACCGAGGGCAGTCTGACAGGGCGTGGAAGCGGGGCAAGCTAAGCTAATTGCTAGCCCATGCAGACCGGCACTTCCGATAACACTGAGGGTGGTCTGGCGGCGGCCTTGCATAGTGTTGACTGTGGTGTTTTTGTGGTCGTCGTGTGCAGTGCGAGGAGGTGTGTCGAGGGTGTCTGACTGGGAGAGCTGGCGTTGGATCGGCTGAGGAAGCCTGATCTGCCGCGTCCGGTGGACCCAAGGACCACAGCCCTGCCTGAAGCTGCCCCCGAAGAGGAAACACTGAGGGCAGTCTGACAGGAAGCGGAAGCGGGGCAGGCTAAGCTAAATGCTAGCCCATGCAGACTGGCAGTTCCGACAGTCATCCTGGCTGGTGTTCGTTCCCTTGCACAGGGATTTTTTGTTTAGTTTGGATACATGTGTTAGTTTGGATATTTGTGTTCTTGTGGTTCTTGTAGTTTTTGGATGTGTGTTTTTGTCTTTGTGTTGCGCTGCTGTGGGCTGGGGGAAATTATGTTTCGTTTCATTTCATGTGCGCAAGTACATGAAACGAAATGACAAAGTGTTCCTGATTCCTGAAACATCTCTCAGGAAATATAAACTCACACTAATTAAAGCTCGTCAGGTTTTTCTTGATCGGTTTACCTAACAAGTATTTTTTTTATCTTCTGGAAAATTCCTACCTGTTGGATTTACGTTATCAGTCACCAACATTATCTAAGTACTGATGCGGTAGTCCGTTTATGCCCCCTTTAAACAGCAACTAAATAAGACGGAACAAGACTCCCGAGGTAGATTTCTCTGTTGTACACTCATGGAAGTCAAATAGTACAAAGCATGGGTATTTATTTGTTAAAATTTCATCTGGGGGCATTACCTCGGTGGCATATTATTTTCCCTTCTCCCTGTGCCCCCCCCCTCCCTTTCATGGCCAGCATTAGTAAATGTGTGCTGACAGCAGAGGTTACCTTGAGCAGGCCGCTGGACCTGGGGCTGTATGTCTTCATTTACCCCAGTATCTGCAGATGCCAGGGAGAAGGGAAAGTTATTTTCTGTGTCTTGCCCGCGGGGAAAACTGAGGCTAACAATCCTGGCCATGATGATTGTTACCTTGCTCCTAGAATAGCACTTTGCTTTTAGGAGCAAGCACCAGGGATTCGGCTAAGAGGGAGGGGTGTGTGTGTATGTGTGTGCGTGTGTGATGGTGATTATGGGGGTGTGGGATCACTGGATGGACAATGGAGCCCTCTTATATACAACTGCACATGTGCTCACACACACAGTTGTTAACCCCAACACCCGCAGAAGTCAGCGCTGCTCTGTGATTATACTGTACCTTTGTGTTCACCTATAAATCATCTGGTCTTATGGAAGTAGATTATTTAGGTCAACCTTCATGTTAGCACACTTTTTGTAGCTGCACTGATTTATGGTGTGGTACATAACTGCATGTTACTCCTCTCTGGGGCTGCAGTGTGTGGTCTAATCTATAGGCCAGTGATGTTGCACGCTGGATGTGTGTGTCTTGTTTAACGACAATGAATGATGTAGTTGGGATTAACCAGAGTTTACAGGTCATAATTAGCTTACCTTGTGTGTTTTGCGTCAGAGCGTTAAATACGTTTTCATCTGTAGATGCACAAAGACTGGGATATTTGTTTCCTCTTAAACACTAAACCCTTGCTGCTGGTGAGGCTCATTTCAAAAACAGAATCTTGATGGATTCAATTAACGCATCCACAGACAGACACAAAAATAAATCAATAAATAGCCTAGAAAATAGATTGGGGGGGAACATCCAGGAGCAGAATTGAAATAGTCTTAAACATTGCAGGATAGATAAAGACCGTGCAGACCGATGGGGGCTGGTGTCTGGGCCACGGAGCCAGAATGAAAGGTTAATACGGCTGAACACATGCCGCCACACGGCCGTCTAATCCTCTGGGTAGGCATTACAGATAAAACTAATGGGCACCTTGATAAGGACCACATTCATTGTTTTATCTCACCCGCAAAAACATTGTAAGAAGCACAATAAAACAATCCTCGGGAATGGATCTTTCTTCGAGGCTGTTTGCAAAGATACCCCATGTCAGTTTTCTGTCGAGGAATTCAGAGATGATATTCATACGCAGCATCTGGTGTATAAAGATTTCTCCACTGTAAGCTGTGATTTACTCATCAACTTTGGAAGAAGAAAAAAAACATCAAGTGATGACAGTTTGGTAATCGTGAGAAGCATTTCATAGTTTTTTTATGGAAGTTTCACTTGATTTGACTGGCGGGGATCACAGGGCAACTCAACAGGTCTTAGTGCACCAAGGTCATAGGGCAATGTAAAGCTCGAGTGGTCAACAGGTCTTACTGCACCAAGGTCATAGGGCAATGTAAAGCTCGAGTGGTCAACAGGTCTTACTGCACCAAGGTCATAGGGCAATATAAGCTCGAGTGGTCAACAGGTCTTACTGCACCAAGGTCATAGGGCAATGTAAAGCTCGAGTGGTCAACAGGTCTTACTGCACCAAGGTCATCGGGCAATATAAAGCTCGAGTGGCTTATCCTGAGGAAAAGGCAGTGACCCTGTGGTGGTTTTAATGACATGGAAATATCTATAAAACTACATGGGCGCAAGTATTAATAGTTTAAGTATACTGAGGTCCGGAGTTGCAGAAATACACACAAATTGATCAAGAGACATGTTTTCTTTCAGGTACGACTCATCGCTCAGTCCAGTGGTTCTCAACCTTTTTGGGGTCCTGGACCCCCTGCGTATTTTTGATCTACTCTGAGGACCCCTCCACCTGATCTTGGGGGAGGGGGGTTGCAATTTGATAGAAACAGTAGAAACTGCGTTTTAAATTGCATTATAGCATTTATTCACTCTTTGGGGCAAAAATAAGAGCTTTCAGTTGTAACTTAGATATAGTTAACAAAACAGAATTCTTATGCAGTAACTTTCAGATATATGTAACAAAACAGAATATGTATTCAGTAACTTTCAGATATATGTAACAACAGAATTGTTATGCAGTAACTTTTAACAATGCAAACGGGGAGCGAGATCTCTTATTAAAATACAATAAATTACACTTGTGAAACAGATGTAATTAGAGAAAAAAGTCCTGTTACCCTTTATAGTTTAGGTAGATAAAGGTCTCAGTCACATTTGAGTAAAATAATCCTATTTCTATAAATGTCATAGGATCTTTTTTTAAAGATATTTTATTTTCACGGACCCCTTGCAATTACACCACGGACCACTAGGGGTCCGCGGCCCCCCGGTTGAGAAACACTGGCTCAGGCTATAGGGGTGTTGCGTTACCCACAAGTGTTGCCTCGAACCTTTTCTGTAAATCACTTGCAAGACAGCGAGTTTTGCAGTTCGGTGACAGTTCCAATTTTCCGTCATCAGCAAATCTTTTTGAATTGAAAAATATGACGACTGTATGTCACCTAAAAGACATGTTTGACTGAATGTCGTTTTGACATTAAAACCTAAGTTTGAATGCTATAATCGTCTTCATATTACAGCAGGCTGTTGAATAGAAAAAAGATTGCTAAAAAGACCGACTGAGAGGCATGCTGCAGAAGCGCCTAGCCACCATTTTCTCTCTCCACCATACAGACCGGACCGCCACATACGGGTACTTCGCCAAACGTCACGGTCACGGCCCTTCTTGGTGCCTCGAAAACCTCAGATCCTGACGATGTTAATGCAATTTGACGCGTCTTTAGCTGAGAATTTTGACAAGGTAGGATGCATTCATTTCGCGTTAAACAAACCTTTGTTTTATAGACATGTCTAGTAATTATTTTGCTACCTTGCCCGAACCTGAGCATTCGTGATACCTAAATAAATGAAGGTTGATTGGTGAGCTGTCGTGCCCCTTCAGCCTCCCTCCGTCCAAGTGGATCAGTGGCCCGACAGAGTCGCCGGACGTTGCTTAGCTATTTAGCTTTAGCTGTTTAGCTTAGCTATTTATTTCGAGTCACCACGCAGCAGTAGGCTGTGTTGCCTGTAAATAACCAGCTTGTTGGTAGCCAACTGTTTGATCCAGTAGTTGTAGATGGCGTTCTGACGCTGCTATTACAACAGCTTTTCGGCATTTTCCTGTTTCTTCCGTTACGTGAAGGCGAGATTCTTTGCCCCCAAAAGGGGGCGTGGTCTTGGCGCTTGACATGATGCAGGTCTGCGGTATTCCTCATTTTTTTATTTTTTTATTTTTTTCTAGTTTCGGGCAAAGTTTACATGTGAAAACACATGAAGTGCTGTAGGAGACCATTTTATGAACAGAACAGGAACAGCCATTTTGTAAGTTCAGGGCAGGTAAGTTAAACTGAGCTTTGTGCCTCTGGTCCTCGGCTTCTGGAAAGGGGTGCTATCACTGTTTCAGGTCATTGGTCATTCTAACTCATATCCCTTATGTGTGTTGGAGGTTATTCCATGACAGGATCCCTCGCTCCTGTGTTTATTTCTGGCTTTACTGGCATTCTGCATAACCCAGTGGATGACCCCTTATGCTGGCAACATTAGCCACATGCTCAGAGCAATCCACATCCCTTGGCAATTTTTTTTTTATTATCCATTTTCCTCCGTTTTCTCTCTTTACACCGCCCTCTCTGGTTCACCATCTCCTCTCTCTGTGCTCTCCGGGCCCCCTAGGCAGCCGCAGGTGCACTTGGGGTCCACCGAGGGACTTTGCCAGCGTCTTCAATGAAGCCTTTATGGACTCGCTTTCAAAGGCCCCCTGTTTCCCCTCAGTGCCATCATAGGAAAACCTCTATCATTGCTGTTATGATCTACGGCTCTCGAATCTTGGCTTGTCTTGCCAGATGAGAGGCTTACAAAAATCTACTGGGTGTGTGCGTATCTGTGTGTGTGTGTGTGTGTGTGTGTGTGTGTGTGTGTGTGTGTGTGGGCGGGTGTGGGGGAAGCAAAGCTCCATTCCAGTTGAGTTCATGATTCAGAGTCGTCCCCGACCCCCCACGCCTCCCATCAGGGAGACAGAAACTGCATGTAACTTGAAAGGCATCCAGGCTACCGGCTTTATAAGGGAACTACTGGAGAAATATACCAGTGAAAAGAGAAGGGCAGACAAATGTTCTGTTGGAGGCTGTTGCTGTCACCAGTATAACTGAACATCCGTGCTTCAGTGTGCAAGGCGATACTAACTAGCAGCTTATATCATCAGAGAGGCTTAAACGCTGCGGCAAAATGCACAAATTCACTCTGTAAACAAGGAAAAATATGTCTCGACTATTTCCTGTGTGTCTCATATGTGCCATATGTCTCTTATGTGCCATATGTCTCGTCTATTTCCCATAGTGTAGAGCTTAGTTAGTTATCATTCTCTTGTCATTTTTTGTTAGAATTTTTTTTTTCAGGTGGCATAAACTTTACTCTTTGCTTTGGTTTGTATTTTCCTCAAACTTCTTGTGCCCAGGGCAGCACGGTAGCGCAGTGGTTAACCCAGTTGCCTTACAGCAAGAAGGTCCTGTGTTAAAGCCCCAGGGTAGTCCAACCCTGGGGGTCGTCCTCTGTGTGGAGTTTGCATGTTCTCCCCGTGTCTGCATGGGTTTCCTCCGGGTGCTCTGGTTTCCTCCCACAGTCCAAAGACATGTAGGTCAGGGGAATCGGCCATACTAATTGTCCCTAGATATGAATGTGTGTGTGTGTGTGTGTGTGTGTGTGTGTGTGTGTGTGTGTGTGTGTGTGTGTGTGTGTGTGTGTGTGTGTGTGTGTGTTTGTGGGCCCTGTGATGGACTGGCGGCCTGTCCAGGGTGTCTCCCCACCTGCCGCCCAATGAGTGCTGGGATAGGCTCCAGCATCCCGCGACCCCGGTTGGGATAAGCGGGTTGGGTAGTGGGTGGATGGGTGGATGTTTGTCTTCAAGGTCACAAACAGCCAAGTTGATTATTGACCGGTGGAAATTACAGGAACATTCACTCATTCATTCATTATCCAAGCTGCTTATCCCAATTGGGGTCACGGGATGCTGGAGCCTATCCCAGCAGTCATTGGGCGGCAGGCGGGGAGACACCCTGGACAGGCCGCCAGTCCATCACATGACATCTACAGGAACAATGTGTTTTTATTGTCGTCCGAACAAAACAGTCATCACAACACGTAATGAAAGACAAATAATTGACATTGGAAGTGATGGAAAGGATCCGAGTTGTCCTCTTGTGGTTGTTTTTATGAACTCCAAGGATGCTTGTGACATTTCTTCGATGTAGTCCGGCCTTGCTTCACGTTACGGGTGGGGAAGGGAACTGAGCAGCAGAGTCAACTGACTCTGGTGAGTATATCTTCACCGCTATACTCGACTAGCTCTGCCCTCACGTGCTCCGGGTCAGCGCACCATTGATTAAGTCGAGGGAATCTATTAATGGAATCCGATCAAGTGCCTCCTTAAATGCTTGTTATTTTTTGTTTTACAAAATGTCAGCAACTGCATAAATTGCCATGAGGGCAACTGTCCAAGCCATTGAGCTGTCAGCAAAACATCTGACGTTTCTTTTTTTCCTCTTCTCATTTTTTATCAGTAAGAGTACACGGCCGAAGTGGGTTAATCCTGTAAGACGCTTTCAAAGTTACTGCCGGTTCACCAAGGAATGAACATTTTCCCTTTGTCCTTCCTCATATATTCATGAAGGCCCTCTGAACGGATGCAGAGAGCACTTCCATCCTCATCCTGCCGATGCTGTTTTGAATGAAAAAAGCTGTCGGAAAGGCGTTTTGTTAATTATTTATTGGCAAATGCACTTATGTGTTCTGGTGATGATCATGATGGGCTTTTAGGAATCCCTGCAAATCCTGTCCCATTTTAAGCACCCTTTAGCCTGAGGACCTCAACAGAAAAACAATGCAAGAAAATGCCAAATTATGCAAATAGCGGTTGCCGTATAAGAGGCAATCAAAAGTTAGACTTGGCAGAGTTGAATTTATTGGGCACCTTATAACACCAGCAGAAATAATTTGCAATGATATTTTATCAGACGAGGTAGTAAAATGAACCTCTACCAAATCTGTTTCCCATCAGCCCCTACTCCAATCTGGAGAAGCAGTTTTTAGTGTTGGCACTGACCGTCAATCACTACTGCCTCCACTATATGGATTTTCAGAATGTACCGATCCTGCCAGAAACTCCATCACCTTATTAAAGTCTCTTCCACCATCTGGGTGCACACGGTAGCAGCTCTGCTGGTGAGACGTATAGGCTGAGGGAATGTGTGTGTGTGTGTGTGTGTGTCCGTGTCCGTCCACCCCCCCCCCCCCCCCCCGGATTGCCACCTTTCTGTGGTAGAATGGCGGAAGATGTCTCCAGGTCACAACGGCAGTGAAGGTGGATGAAGGCTGCTACAGAGGGTGGTCCCCAATCGTCTTGGTTCTCCATGCCATTGGGCTCAGGCCACCCCCCTGCCGAGGACCGTGTGGTGGCTGCAGGCGCATCAGCCACTCCACGCAAAAAGCTGTCACGCGCTGGCGTCCCCCCATTAAGCGGCTCCAGGATCGACCTCTACGCCCACCTGAGGACCCAGAGGGAGGACGGTCATACTCGAACCTGAGTGATCGCCCATGATGTGTGTGGGTGTGAGTGCGTATTTGCTCACGTGCGTGTGTATGTATGATGGTGATTATGTGGATGTGGGATCACTGGATGGACAATGGAGCCCTCCATATACAACTGCATATGTGCTCACACACATACACGTGTGTGTGTGTATAGCCATTAGGCCATGTCTGGTTCTGCAGCCTTAAAACGGAGTGTGATATGTGGCACTTTGGATGGGATGTGAATGACCACATGAGCTTGTGCCGGGGTTTTGGTCGCCTGCATGTGTCCAAGGTGGTCTATGTGTCTTACACATTTGAGAAATTGTTATTTAAAGGTAGCATCTATTTAGTAAATGCAGTTAGGTATGGATTAAAAGCCGATGGACAAAGGTAACTCAAATGTGCCCATGATTAAACACGAACTTTTAGACCTTACAGAGTTTAATGATATTAAATGTTGTGTGCAGGAACCATGTATACACCCATCATCCATCCATTATCCCAACCGCTTATCCTGCTCTCAGGGTCACGGGGATGCTGGAGCCTATCCCAGCAGTCACTTGGCGACAGGCGGGGAGACACCCTGGACAGGACGCCAGGCCATCACACAGGGCCGACATACACACACACACACACTTTAACACCTAGGGGCAATTTAGTACGGCCGATTCACCTGACCTACATATCTTTGGACTGTGGGAGGAAACCGGAGCCCCCGGAGGAAACCCACACAGACACGGGGAGAACATGCAAACTCCACACAGAGGACGACCCGGGACGACCCCCAAGGTTGGACTACCCCGGGGGCTCGAACCCAGGACCTTCTTGCTGTGAGACGACCGCGCTAACCACTGCGCCACCGTGCCGCCCACCGTGTATACAGTTGGCCAAAAACATTATAAAACCGTGTTTTTAAAGCTTACAAACAGTAAAAATCCTAATTATCAACACTCATCTTACCCTTAGTATATTGATCCCACTGTGAGGAACACTATTTATTGTACTGCAGCTCTGCTAAATGCTAAATAAACTGCAAGTATAACACAAAACTCCAAGCAGCAGAAATATAATAAATAACAAATTGGACATTTATTGTCTGCTTACATAACGGCATTATTTATATTTTTATATGTATTTTTTTGTACCCTGTGATGGCCTGGCGGCCTGTCCAGGGTGTCTCCCCGCCTGCCGCCCAGTGACTGCTGGGATAGGCTCCAGCATCCCTGCGACCCTGAGAGCAGGATAAGCGGGTCGGATGATGGATGGATGGATGGATATGTATTTTTTCAAATATAAGATATCAAGCAGCATGAAAGTGCTGTTTTGCCAAAATTATAAAGTGAAGTACAATCGGAAAAGTTGAAACCCTACGGTTCTGAATTGCACCCAGCTCCCAGCATAATTAATCAACCCGTAGAGTTTGGGGGGTCAGGGAGAGGCCGATGTAGATTTGAACATATTGAAAGAGCCTTAAAGATGAAAAAAGACCACTCGCTCTCTGTCCGTCACCCTTTGACCTTTCTCCTACTCTGGCTTTAAACTATATAATTATATAATCCTGTAAGAGGAACTCGTTTGAGGTAAATTGGCTTTGTGCCAGCAGCCTGTAGGAGTATGTCCTCTTTCCACTGGTAAAGTCATTTGTCTCCATAGTTACAGGTAGGGACACAGTGCAGTCACGATGCTGTCGAGGTGTGGGTGTGTGTGTGTAATAAGTCATGTTGTGTGTCAGGTGTAACATGACGGGGAAGGTGGGGCTCTAGGAGTAAATGTAGCGAATTCGGGGGTCTCCCGCACCATGGGCGACTACGTTAACCAGTCAAGGGTCCGACCCATTGGCCAACGGGCTAGCAAGTCTAGTCATCCGTGGTCGATACACTAGCCCCCTCCTTCGGGAAGCGCGTCCTCGCGCTTCTGCATACTAGCTCCGTCACTCCTCTGGGTGCACGCGCTTCCGATGGCCTCACCACCCCACTTCTGACACCAAGGTAGTGAATTCAGGGGGCAGCCAGGAGCCGCCACAGCCGGGACGCGAACGTGGGTCTCCTGCACCCCAGGTGACAACGTTAACCAGTCGACTAAAGGGTCCGACCCATGAGCCAAGGGCTAACGAATCTACTCATTCATGCTCGTTACAAAAATGTAAACATCACACTTTTTTTGTTGTGGATTTTCCCCCTTTTTCTCCCCAATTGTACTTGGCCAATTACCCCACTGTTCCGAGCCGTCCCGGTCGCTGCTCCACCCCCTCTGCCGATCCGGGGAGGGCTGCAGACTACCACATGCCTCCTCTGATACATGTGGAGTCACCAGCCGCTTCTTTTCACCTGACAGTGAGGAGTTTCACCAGGGGGACGTAGCGCATGGGAGGATCACACTATTCCCCCCAGTTCCCCCTCCCCCCCGAACAGGCGCCCCGACTGACCAGAGGAGGCGCTAGTGCAGCGACCAAGACACATACCCCCATCCGGCTTCCCACCCGCAGACACAGCCAATTGTGTCTGTAGGGACGCCCGACCAAGCCAGAGGTAACACGGGGATTCGAACCGCTGATCCCTGTGACACCGCTATGCTACCTGGACGTCCAGCATCGCACTGTGTTTAATAAATCCTTCAAGTGAATATCAAAACGAAGATGTACAAAGACGAGGCGAGCCGGTGTGTTTGTCCGTGCCCTTTGCTCTCGTGCTGGATGAATTTAGATCCTCATCATATTTTCGTCTTGTTTTGAGAATTATGATTCATGTGTGGAGAAAGTGGGCGAGAGAAGGGCCTACACGAGCGTTATTGCGCATTAGAAAATCAATGCGCTCGCAGGAACCTCAAGGCATTACATCAGTGTTTTTTACACCCAATGTCAACTGCTCCCCCTTACGATTATTTATTACTGTTTTAGTCTTACAGTAATTTTGCAGTCAAACATTAGAGTAATATGAATCGCTTAAGGCTGCTATAAATTGTAGAAAGTGACCTTAAGTACCTCACTAATGACCACGCAACCCCACAAGACATCTTGTTGGTCCTGTCTGTGTTGGACGGGCCCCGTTTCATATAAGTAAAGCGAGACGGATGGTCCCTGAGCCGCATTAAGGAAGAGCACTTGATGGCGCCGCGTATAGCAACCAATAATGCTGAGAAGGCTGCCATAGATTAACAGCATGTTTACAAAATGGCTTTGATGGAAGAAACAGAGCTTGGACCAAGACAGGCTGTAAGTCTTTAATCACCATCATATCTCTCCCTCAAGTTGCTTCTCGCAAAAAAAAGTTTAGTCTGAGCTCCTCTTGCAACAAGATGCAATAGTTTGGCAAATGGCAGGGTTTTCTTTTTTGAGAAAGTTTTTGAGAAGGTTTTTGAAGCTGTCTTTCTTATTTACACTTCTTACGATCGGTGCAAGCTATACAGACCAGAACCAGGGTGCTGCTTCCATCTACAGGGAGGTGTAAATGAAGGGTGTAAAACATGTATGTGGGCTGAGGGAGGCGTACTGACTCTTCTTGAGGCTTGACTAATTCATGCAGATGAACGTGAAAAACATGTACAACCTCCCGCCTCCTTTGTCTCCACTTTCCGTAATGAAGACATGTTGACATGGAAAGCATTATTCATTCATTCATTCATTCATCTTCAGCCGCTTCTCCGGGGTCGGGTCGCGGTGGCAGCAAGCTAAGTAGGGCACTCCAGATGTCCCTCTCCCCAGCAACGCCCTCCACCTCCTCCTGGGATATCCCAAGGCGTTCACAGGCCAGATTGGACGTGTAGTCCTTCCAGCGAGTTCTGGGTCTACCCCGGGGTCTCCTCTCAGGTGGCCATGCCCGGAAAACCTCCAAAGGAAGGCTCCCAGGAGGCATCCTATGCCCAAACCACCCCAACTGCTTCCTTAGAAACCACCAGCTTTGACAAAAATTGATTTGGACAGCGGTGTAGTGTAGCGGCCTACTCCGTTGCCTACCAACACAGGGATCGCCGGTTCGAATCCCTGTGTTACCTCCAGCTCGGTTGGGTGTCCCTACGGACACAATTAGCTGTGTCTGCGAGTGGGAAGCCGGATGTGGGTATGTGTCCTGGTTGCTGCACTAACACCTCCTCTGGTCGGTCGGGGGCGCCTGTTTGGGGGGGGATGGGGGGAATAGCGTGATCCTCCCACGCGCTACGTCCCCCTGGTGAAACTCCTCACTGTCAGGTGAAAAGAAGCGGCTGGTGACTCCACATGTATTGGAGGAGGCATGTGGTAGTCTACAGCCCTCCCTGGATCGGCAGAGGTGGTGGAGCAGCAGCTGGGACAGCTCGGAAGAGGGGGGTAATTGGCCGGATACAACCAGGGAGAAAAAAAGGGGGGTTGATTTGAACAGAAGGGGTCATCAGTATACACACAAGTCATTTCATTACTATAGTAATATGTATTTAGAGTGCAGAATGATCTGTTTTGGGGGAATGATGTACTGGACACATGTGAGGGAGATGCAGGGTGCCAGGTTCCACAAGAGATCTAGAAGATGTCCGAGGTTCCTTGAAGCTTGTACTTGAAGTGGCATACGGCCCAACGACCAACAGTTTTGTAGTGAACTGAAACAAACAAGGGCCAGAGAAGAAATCCTGGCTGCCTCTCGTTTCTTTCTGATGGAGAACTAAGGACGGGGAGGGCATCAGTCCTCGCATTACACTTGCCCTGTAAATTCCCAAAGGTACATTTTGGGGAAATTTTCCGAACATACACAAAATGATTTATTTGCGCAGACTGTTGTTTCTGCCTCAGCGCTTCCAAATGACCGAGGCGTCGGGCAGGTTATCCAGGCAGCGCTGTGAGATGTCAGTCCTCCACTTGCTCCATTTCTCAGAGCCCTCGCAGACCAATCGACACCGGCGGATGTCAGCGTCAGAATATTTGCCTTTTCTCATGTGCTCGCGGAGCACTTCAACAGTCACGCTTGACAGGGAAGTTCTGCACGAGTCAGCTTTTAGGCAAATTTTCTGCTTACTACTTGAGGAGTTACTGCGCATCGCTAGGCGTGTTTACCATTCTTCAAACGGGAACCGAAAGTGCAACAATAATACGAGACAGTGTGATGAGTTACGCAGCCAGCCGCTGCAATCTGGACTGCTCTCACGCCGGCGGAGCTCGGGCATCGGCATTGATGAAGCCGCCATGAATCCTAATGGCTCTTCATTAGAAGCATAAAGCTCGTGATTAGCTAAGCTTTTGTATTAAGAGTCTATAAACTGCGCTGTTGGCTTGGGCACATTGAACATTGTTGCTACATATTTATGTGGCGCTGGCCCGCTCCGTTGACAGGAAGTAAATTCCTCTGGTTGAGAAGATCCTGGGTCTGAGGGAGGCCTCATCTGTCTCTCTGTGGATGTGTTTGCTAAGCCAGCACTTTTTGGCTTTAATAACTCAACTCCTACACACAGTACCACCGGACGTGCCTGCCGGGGATGAGAGCTCCAGCCATGCCACGGAAAACACTGGGAAGGGAACCGCGGTGTTTTAAAAACCACAGAATCACTTGGGTGGAGTGGTTGTTCGCCCTGTGATAACAGCTTTTCAGGTAGGGGGCCAGAATATATACAGTAGAGGGCAGCACCAGAGATCCATAGTAAACTTAAGGCCTTTTTTTTTTTTTTCATTTCCTTTTTCTCCCCAACTGTACCTGGCCAATCACCCCGCTCTCTTAGCCACCCCAGTCGTTGCCCCACCCCCTCTGCCGATCCGGGGAGGGCTGCAGATTACCACATGCCTCCTCCGATACATGTGGAGTTGCCAGCCGCTTCCTTTCACCTGACAGTGAGGAGTTTCACCGGGGGGGCGTAGCATGTGGGAGGATCACGCTATTCCCCCTAGTCCCCCCCTCCCCCGAACAGGCACCCTGACCAACCAGAGGAGGCGCTAGTGCAGCGACCAGTACACACACCCACATCCGGATTCCCACCCACAGACACGGCCAAGTGTGTCTGTAGGGAGGCTCGGCCGAGCTGGAGGTAACACGGGGATTCGAACTGGTGTTCCCCGTGTTAGTTGGCAATGGAATAGACCGCTATGCTACCCGGGCGCCCATCTTACGACATTTCTTCATTATGTGAAGGAATGGGTATGAATAGGAAAGCCAAGGAGAAATTTCACAATTTACAGCTGTTCATTTTTGGGGTTTTTTTTTTGTTGTTGTTTATTTTAGTTTAGTTTTGTTTTGTGTAATGATAGGTCCACATGACATACAAAGTATAGGATCCATCTGAACAGATGGTTGGTTGTAAGCTGAACCTATCGTGTCTACAGCAAGTGGAACAATATATTTACATTGCAGCACAAATGCACGTTACACGATGAAGCCCCGAGGTGCAGATGGAAAGATGCAGCGTTACATCTTCACTCCGGCAGTGCGGCGGCGTGCCGGGTGCTGAAAAAGACAGAGGAGTCAAAACAAATTGATGTGCTCCTTATCTGCATATTGATTGAAAACTTCATGAGGCGTCCCTAATGAGCAGAGAAAATGTCTTTGAAGATAAGATTGGTGATTATGATGAAGCTGCCATTCAGAATCGTACTTGGTGCTGTTCATCTTAAACACAGCAATCAATTGCAGTCTTCTTCAGATTTATGGCAGGGGAAATGTACTTTGCAGTTGTTCAGCAAGTGAACATTTAGAAGTTGTCTGACAGTACATTTCTGGAAACGCTGTAATAAATTGAAATCGTACTTATGACTTCTTTTATATGCTGTATGACGTGTACCTTGGCAGATAACGTTCCTATGCTCATCGTCATCATCATCAGGTCGAGTATCCTCAGATGGATCTGACCCTGTCACACCACCCGTCTCTACCCTGCATAGCAGCTGGAAGACCCTCAGATGGACGTCCTGTGGCCTCGACAAGTTGACTGATGTCATTTCTTGCAGGTCTTCCCACACGTGTCTTTCCATGTTTGGGCGACCAAAGTGTCGCCTGCAAGTTCTTCCTTGCTCCCCCAGCAGTGACCAGCAAATCGAACCCTTCCTTCTTGGATCGTGTTTGAGATGGCGGGTATATTGCCATAGAGACACTTCTTTGTAGGGGACTTCTTCCAGGATACATTTAGTGCAGCACGCAACATTTCTCATTATACATCCTATAGTGTGTGTGTGTGTTTGTGTGTGTGTATATATATATAGTATATGGCAGCACAGTGGTGCGGTGGTTAGCACGGTCGCCTCACAATGAGAAGGTCGTAGGTTTGAGCCCCAGGGTAGTCCAACTTTGGGGGTCATCCCGGGTTGTCCTGTGTGTGGAGTTTGCATGTTCTCCCCGTGTTTGCGTGGATTTCCTCCAGGGGCGCCGGTTTCCTCCCACAGTCCAAAGACATGTAGGTCAGGTGAATCAGCCGTACTAAATTGTCCCTACGTATGATTGTGTGTGTGTGTGTGTGTGTGTGTGTGTGTGTGTGTGTGTGTGTGTGTGTTGGCCCTGTGTGATAGTCTGGCGGCCTGTCCAGGGTGTCTCCCCGCCTGCTGCCCAGTGACTGCTGGGATAGGCTCCAGCAACCCTGAGAGCGGGATAAGCGGTTCGGGAAAATGGATGGATGTATAGTATAGTATAGTATGGTATGGTATGGTATGGTGTAGTATAGTATGGTATAGTATAGTATATATCATAGTTCCTATGCTAAACAAAGTTATACAGTGACATGCATGCAGGGAATTCTTTTTTATAACATGAAGATACAGAAGACGACAAATGTATAAAGATTCAAATTACTTTCAGAGACTTTTTAGAGACAAAGCCAAGTCCCACTGTGTTAATCAAAACAAAGTGGAGCCAAGAAAAACACGAAATACCCACACAGAAGAGCCCCGAGGCTCCAGGGGATTCATTTAGGAAGCATCGCATCTTTGAGAGTGGTATAGATGCCCACCATATAACTTGGTTACAGCGTCCTCATTCCCCTTTGGGTTGTAATCCTGCACCATTCCTGTAAGAAAGGCTGTATTTCCCTGGGCACGTCTGGTCCCTGATGTACCTAAGTCAACCATGGCAGCGACAAACCAATTAAGTGGTGCTCTGAAGTCCCACTCCCACCTGACTGAATGTCAGACGGCATTTTCACTTAGTCTTCCCTCTTCCCCCGAAACACGGCCTTTCAGGAACAACATGGTCAAACTTCAGCATCTTTCACTAGGACTGTAAGAGCACAACAGCTGTGGCCAACTTGAGCTGTTTCTTTTTTTTTCTTTACAGTAGATGACCTGTTTCACCTCACCTTTACAACCCAATACCACTGCACAATATAACAAGCACACGGCTATGATTGCACATCTTTCAATAGGCTGTTCAGTCAAGGTTCCCCAAAACTGTCCATGTGCTCACTCGATTCATCTATCCATTCATTTTCTAGACCTTCCCTGGGGGTCAGGGTTGTGACAGCAACATGACTGCCACAGCAGCCCAGATTACCTTCTCAATAGCAATTTCCCACAGCTCCTCCTGGCCCATACAACTGAAACCACAGAAAAAAAGACTATATCAAGCATTTCTATAGTAATACACTGTCGAAATGGAGCTTTTTTTGGGGGGGGGGTGCCCCGTTTCTCTCCAATTGTACTTTGCCAATTACCCCACTCTTCCAAGCTATCTCGGTCGCTGCTCCACCCCCTACGTGGATCCTGGGAGGGCTGCAGACTACCACGTGCCTCCTCTGATACATGTGGAGTTGCCAGCCGTTTCTCTTCCCCTGACAGTGAGGCATTTCACCAGGGGGCCGTAGTGCTATTCCCCCCAGTTCCTTGGGGGACCTGTTTGGGGGTTGGGGGGCGACCAGAGGAGGCGCTAGTGCAGCGGCCATAACACATACCCACATCCCTTTTCCCACCCGCAGATACGGCAAATTGTGTCTTTCGGCAACGGAATAGACCGCTACACCACCCGGACGCCCTTCGAAATGAAGCTTTAGCAAAAATTTGGTTTGAAAGACTATATTTTGCATGCATAGGCCTGTAGTATAAAATCACATTATAACTTGTGATATTGAGCTATACAAGTAAAATTGACTCGTTATATTCCTTGTTTTATTCTACCATTCTCATCTCTCACACATGCTCACATTTCCCTTGCTGTCGATCGAGCTATAAGCTGATCACATCACCTGTCCTCATCTATCCAAAAGCACCGCAACACCCCTGCATGTCAGCCTATCATCTTGCTGCTGGTTCTCTCTCCGCCTTCGGTGCATTTGTGCTGCTGTTACATACACCCCTCCACCGCCCCACCGCTGCCTAGTCCTCGCAGAGCATCCGTTCCATCTCTTCATCTGCCTCATCAGCCTTATCAATCTCAGCAGACGTCATCAGCCACCGCCGGCAGTGACTGGACTCCATGGGGGGATTTATTAATGCTGATGCCCCTCGATTAAAAAAATCTCCCCGTTGAGTCTAAGCGCCGAAGACTTTCTTGATATGTATTAATTTCCACTAAATCATCTTTTATAATAGACATTATGCTTACCTCGTTCGCTATGCCTCTCCTGGTTGAAATGCTATAGTATTTGTCTAGAAATAAGATGAAGAAAAAAACAGGAAATACTTAAGTAATTTGTATAGTACTGGCTATAGTGTTTGAGTAGTAATTTGACAAAAACAAAACAAAACACAAGAATACTATAGTAATTTTCATGATTTTACTGTAGTCTATTTTTGTCCAGCATATCCTGGTTTTGCTCCAGGGCATCCTCCTCATCTGTGGCCTGCTATAGCTGTGCAGGGAGGTGCCCACAATGGACTCTTACTAGATGCCTACATGACCTCGACTGGCCCCTTTTCTATTTAGAGAAGAGGAGGCTCTGCGTGGAGGTTCTCCTGGGTTGTTGGACTTCCCACCTTTTCATAAAGGGTAATCCCTGTAGAACTCTTAGTAGAAACCTTATTTCCTCTTGTATCCTGAGTCTAATTCTTTCAGTCGCTTTGTAAGGCTCACAAGTGTAATTGAGAGTTGGTGGAGAAGATGAAGCAGTTAATCAAGAGCTGGCTTGACTTTGGAGCTCGGCTCTCTTTTTACCACAAAGGTCCGAAATTGCACGGCAGTACAGCAGTCACCGCACCTTTCCAATTGTAAGTCTCGCACTTTCTTTTACCCCCACTCAATTATAAGCCCCAAGATTGTGAAGTTGCTCCACTCTGGAAAACTGAAGGCTTCCTACCTGAATGGAACAAACCACCTTTTTTTTTCCCCAAGAAAGGGAATTTAACCTCAGCCTTTGAGGTATTGATCCTTATCCCAGCAGTGTTACACTCTGCTGGAGCAAGCCACCCCGATGCACATGTAAGATTGTGCTCTAATGAAGCCAACAGGACAGCAACATCCACAGGCAACAAATTCTGATATCACCGAGTCTGATGTGCACCAGACTTTGGTGGCACTTTTCTGTTCTCTCCACGAAAATCACAAATAGAAAGGGGATTAAAGGACATTCTTGTCAGAGCTCAGCACCCACTTTGAACAGTTTTTTTTGGGGGGGGCGGATTAGTTCCTCCTTTTTCTCCCCAATTGTATCTGGCCAATTACCCCACTCTTCCGAGCCATCCCGGTCACTGCTCCACCCCCCCTGTCGAGCTGGGGAGGGCTGCAGACTACCACGTCTCCTCCGATACATGTGGAGTCGCCAGCTGCTTCTTTTCACCCGACGGTGAGGTATTTCGCCAGGGGGACGTAGCATGTGGGAGGATCACGCTATTCCCCTCACCCCCCCCCCCGAACAGGCACCTTGACCGACCAGAGGAGGCGCTAGTGCAGCGACCAGGACACATACCCACATCCAGCTTCCCACCCACAGACACGGCCAATTGTGTCTGTAGGGACACTCGACTAAGCTGGAGGTAACACAGGGATTCAAACTGGTGATCCCTGTGTTGGTTGGCGACAGAATAGACCGCCATGCCCCCCGGATGCCCCTACTTTGAACAGTTTTAACACCGATGTCCTGGAAGTCTCTCACAATGAGAGCGTAAAAGCCAAATGTTCACAACAGTGGTGTCGATGCACCTTACACACAGTACATTTGGGAACCAGTTTACAGGCCCCGTCACAGACATAGCCAAGAGGTCATCAGAGTTTGCTAATCCAGTTTACATGTGCTCCGTACTGATGATATTCCTCTGCCAAAACATACATTTCCAAGAATTTTTTTTTTTTGCTTTCTGGCGAGTCTATACATATATCCTAAGACACTTAACAAAAAATGTCTCCTTGGCTGTAATATGCTCATAATCCCCTCTGTTTTGCCATCCGAGCTGAGTAGAGGTTACTCCTAGACTTTACCATGTTACCTTAGGGTACCCAGGTTTGCTCGTGGGACACTAACATGAACAGTTTTTCAACATTTTCAGAGCGAGAACAGAGCGGTGGGTGTTACACTTAGATGTTCCTGGTTGGAATGACCTAATGGCCAGCAGCTGAGGCGTGAGGCGTGGAGCCAGAAGAGTGGTGCTGTTGCTTTTTAATGATTATCTCTGCACCATGGCAACAGCAGCACAGCTCACCAGTTTGGTTTATTGGTGCCAGTATAGTGGACAGCAGTGGCGGCTGGCCAGTACAGGGCGCTGAGGCTCTGCCTCCTTCAAATATCAAGAGATGAAAATCTACTTAAACATGTTAAATATAATTTAGGTATATAATGCAAATAATTATGAAATAAAAGTGTTTTTCAGTCTGTCAGTGCCTGTCAGCAGCCATTAAATATTGGTTCCCAATGGTATTTGGTTGATTCCTGTCTGAATACATATACTTCCTGGGTGAGGGGCGCCAGCCAAACCATACCTTATGTAGGCCCTCAAGCTTTTGGCGAGCAGGTGACCTGAGGCTGCTGTCTGATTGGTTTCTTCAGATTTTCCAGGGGGCGCAGTTCTGTGCACCCCAGACACTCTCACTTTTATTGGCAGCGAATTGGTATTGTTATAATGTTTTCTGATCTAACATGATTGGACAGTTCTCATGGCCAATCATGTTCACACCCACCACGACGCCTCGTCTCGACTGTCAGTCATCCACCGTCTGCGAACCCTGATAAAATCTGTGGGCTAAACAGACCTTCTTAATAACTCTGTGTGGACATTAAAGCAGCTGTCAGGTTTGCTGTGCCAAGGTCAATTGTGCCCCCCCCCCAATTTTTTTTAGCACCAGCCGCCACTGGTGGACAGTCAGTCATTGCAAAATAACAGTCCTGTAGCATCATCACACAATACCCCACTGCTCTTTTTGCTTCCAAAGAACAGAACTTGGTAATTGTTGGTGACATTTAAAATATTAACCAGAGAAGAATTTAAGTAATTCTCAAAATGTGTTAAAGCTCCAGCTGCTAAGTCATACATTATACTGAACTGTTTTTTGTTTGTTTTTGTTTTGTTTGTCCATTTGTTTTAGAGATATTATCCTTTCATTTTTGCTGTTAACCAAATGGATTGTTTGTTTTTTTAATCCTCGCATTATAGTTGGTCATGCATCACCACACTGTTTTGTCAAAACAAAACAAGAGAATCCCAATACTTTATCGGTGACCACAAACTGGCCCACTTCCGTCTTCATCTCATGGGTTCTTTAATAGGTCGCAGAAGGTCAAGTGGAGCATGTCGCCTGAATCAAAGTGCTGACATTTACCACCTGGAGGAAGGTCTCTCCCTCCGAGGGGGGGGGGTAGAGGAGATATTACTGCAACAACAAAGAAATTGACTTCCCCGGAGGATTCTGAACCCTTTACTTATTATTAAGTCAGAATGTGTCGTCTTGTTTACCTGGTCAAAGGAGGCCTTCCGCTGGAATATAGAGTAGGATTTTCTCCCGCTGGACTGTTGATATCCAGAAATCCTTCCCTCAGTGCATTAAAAATGCATGGACTGAGAATTCAACCTGAACAACACTTCATCAAACTACTGTGTAACTTTTTCCATTGATCTAAATGGAGGGGTCTTAAATAGGAATTTCTCATCTTCGTTCCAGACAGTCCACATTTTTCTACCCCTCAGGCTATGATAAAGCAAATGGAATGAAAATAATGGGAAAAAAAGTCAAACGTTATAATGTTTGAATAGGAAACCAAAATGGCACCTTGAAAACAGGACTTAACACTATACAATATTAGCTCTCAAAATACAAAGTAAAGGCAGGATTCTGAACATATGGGGCCGTCTGGGTGCCGTGGCGGTCTATTCCGTTGCCTGCCAACATGGGGATCGCCGGTTCGAATCCCTGTGTTACCTCCGGTTTGGTCGGGCGTCCCCACAGACATAATTGGCCGTGTCTGCAGGTGGAAAGCAGGATGTGAGTATGTGTCCTGGTCGCTGCACTAGCGCCTCCTGTGTTCGGTCGGGGTGCCTGTTCGGGGTGGGGGAAGGGGAACTGGTGGGGAATAGCGTGATCCTCCCACACGCTGCGTCCCCCTGGCGAAACTTATCACTGTCAGGTGAAAGGAAGCGCCTGGCGACCGTCTCCACACGTATTGGAGGAGACATGTGGTAGTCTGCAGCCCTCCTCGGATCGGCAGAGAGGGTGGAGCAGCGACTGGGATGACTCGGAAGAGTGGGGTAATTGGCCAAATTCAATTGTGGAGAAAAGGGGGGGATGATTTCTAAACATAGTCTATGTGTAATCAGTTCAGAGAGAGCCATGTTAATAAAGCACAGTAAGTGGCGTGCCTGCTTAACCAAATATGTTTTGTGATGTACCCATATTACATCCATGCTGAAGTCTGAAAACACAGACTCTATGTCGATTAGAATAGCTTTATGAACACCGCTGTCTTAATGCATGCAGCATATGGGATTGCTGGTCTCTGCCAAAGCTACATTGGGGAACTGTTAAAAGGAGCTCCCATTGTTATTAATAGTACCCCATTAATTACTCACTGAGGTATCAAATATAGCACAGACAACAGGCCTCAGCTCAGCTGGAGAGTGCTGGTCATGCAGCGCCTCTGAATATGTGGCCAGTCCTGGAACAGCTGCTCCACCTGGGCCCACTCAGCAGACTACATGCAATTTATCCTCTCTCCATCAGTGGCGGATTATCACCGGCTTTGCCTTCACCTTGGCTGGGCACGTTTCAATGGCAGTCCCAATCTGCAAGCACTGGAAAGCCATTAGGGCTTACTTTTTTCTTACTTAGTCCCTTTAGGAAATGAAATTCAGGATTTAGGGTGTTGGGACTGTTTGCTGTTCTTGATCATTTAAAAAGGCTAGTAAAATGAAATCTCCCATATGATTTCTGTGTTACATCAGTGATCTAAGTGCAGTGGCCTCTATTGGAGTGGGTATAAATGCAATGACTTTTTTTCTCCCTCCGGTTCTTTCATCCTCCCTCCCAGAAACAGCAAAATGCTTTTATGCTCTTACACAACTGTATATGCATTTTTCCTGCCAACGCACCAGCCTACATTAGGGTTAGTCCAACATCTGCATATGTACGGTATATACATCTGGCAGGGGAGAACGTGTACTCTGTATGCAGCATCTGCTTATCTGTTTTGTTTCCGATGAGTGGAGCATCTTCTCATGTAATTTCCTTGCTCCGCCTCACTAGTGTGAAATAACACATCACCCTTTGTGACTTAAAAGGGGAACAGCAAGGTGACGTGTCAAACTTGGCTCCGAAATTAGACATCTGCTGTTTTCAGTGTGTATTACAGCGTCATTAATCTGTTTCCACTGTCAGTGGTAACAAATGGAAGTAACGTGTAATATGTAAACTACTGAGGTGGTGGAAACAACAGACGTGAAGCGTGACTCCGGTAAAACAAAGGACGTCTTCTGTACTGCTAAAAATGTATAGTGCCTTAAAATCAGGATGGGGAGTCAGGAACACTTTTGTCATTTCACCTCATGTACCTACGCGCAGGAAGTGAAACGAAACGCCGTTTCCTCCAGCCCACAGCAGTGCCACGTACAGACAAAAAGTAACACATATAGCCAAAAAAATAAAAATAAATTAAAGCCGCAAGCGGCGTTGGGAGGTGTCCAAGCATTGGCACTGTTGCGCCCCCAATGGAGCAATTTGAATGGTTTTGTCCTCATGATCATAAACCTTCACCCAACGTAAATAATTAACGCTATGATACGTAGGGGCCTTTTATACACCTAGCCTGTAATAGACCACCGTTTCAACATGAAACTAAACCGCTGTTGGTAATGTAATAAAGATTGAAGAATCTTGCTTCAGAAACAGTAGCCTACCCGAGTTTCCAACTAGATATGACAATGTCGGATTACTTGGGTCGCCTGTGTCCTAGACGATTACCGTAATTTTTTAAAATTTCGTAACACTTCCATTGCTTCAGAAACATGTGCCAGAGTTTCCAAAACTGGACCAGACGGTGTCTGATTTCTTGCGTCCTAGCCGACTGCCGTAAAAAGAAAAAGTATGTCATTAAACCCAGGTGTCCTAGCGTGTGGTATGTAGAGCTGCAGCGCTTCCACACCAAATAAGTCAAAATAGCGGGCAAACTATATGACTGACATAGGTGGTCCCAGAAGTAAAGTTGTTGAGCACATTGAGATGCATGGGTCGATTAAGTTTTGTGTTGATCTGACTTATGCTGTGGGAGTTATGGCCTTTTAAGCATGACCCTTTGTTATAGCGCCACCATCTGGGTGACATGGGTGATTTGTAGTGCCAGAGTAGTGGGGGGCCGTATGAATGCACCTACCAAATTTGGTTGGTCTAGGACTTATGGTTGCTGAGCCTCAGACACTTTTAGCTGAGAAACCGCGCCCAAACTAATACAAGTCAAAATGGCGGGCAAACTATATGGCTGACATATGTGGTCCCAATAACAAAGTTGTAGAGCACATTCAGATGCATAGGTCTGTGCAGTTTTGTGTTGATCTGACTTATGGTGTGGGAATTACGCATGACCCTTTGTTATAGCGCCACCATCTGGCTAACATGGGTGATTTGTGGTGCCTGAGTAGTGGGGGGGCCATAGGAATCCACGTACCAAAGTTGGTTGGTCTAGGACTTACGGTTGCTGAGCCTCACACACTTTTAGCAGAGAAAAATAATAATAATCCTAACAAATACAATAGGGTTCCACCAGCTTCGCTGCTTGGACCCCTAAAAATCACTGTCCTAGGCAACAACCGCCAGCCAGGGTGACTGTCGGAACCGCCGGTCTGCGTGGGCTAGCAGTTAGCTTAGCCCGCCCCGCTTCCGCGTCCTGTCAGACCGCCCTCGGCGTTACCTCCTCGGGTGCAGCTCCGGGCAAGCCCGCGGTCCCTGGGCCCACAGCGCCGCGGACCAAGCTCTCGCAGCCGATCCAGCGCCGGCTCTCCCAGCCAACAAACATTTTAGACGCAGACGTGGAAGACACTGCATCGACGGTGCTGGGTGAAGCCGCCGCAAATGTGAATTCGCGCCGCCATCTTCCCACACCGGTACTGGGTGAGGCCGCTGCGAGCGTGAATTCGCGCCGCCATCTTCCCACACCGGAAGCGGAGGATACACCGGAGGGTAAAACGAAGGATATCTTCTACACTTCTAAAAATATATGGTGCCTTAAAATCCAACAGACATTGGTGAATAGACAGCATGAGGTCTCTCGACATTAATTTGATGGCCTCCTTTTACAAGACACGTTGACTTTCAGAAATATGCCTCTTTCTGAAAATAACCCAGGAAACTGTCCAGGCCACAGACAAAAGCCCCCCACCCCCCTTCACTCAATTTAAATTGCCTGTGAACCGCTGCCTCGCAAGTCGCCTCGGACGCCACTTCATTCTCTGTAACCTTTTGTGGAATGCGATGGATCAATGAAACTGCAATGGGCACCGAGATGGCGGTAGTGCTCTCACGTATTGATCGGGGAAAGAATGTGGCTGTAGTCCATAACCTGTGGATGTAACTGGGTCTAGGCTTCCCTTGAACAGTAAGATCCCACAGGACGTCTACAAAGCACCCCCTGCTTAGTCTTGCCATTGTGTGATGATTGCAAGACTTGTGAAATGGTTAATAACAAATCTTAAACGTGACTAGTCATAAAAATAATTTTGTGACATTGGGGTGTTGACATGATTGATCACATATGCCACAATGCATGCTCCCCCCCCTTTTTTCCCCCTCCCGAATTGTATCCGGCCAGTTACCCCACCCCCCCTCTGCCGATCCGGGGAGGGCTGCACGCGATTCCCCCCAGCCCCCCCCCCCCCCGAACAGGCGCCCCGACCGACCAGAGGAGGCGCTAGTGCAGCGACCAGGACGCGTTATTATGAAACCCACTGCTTTTCTGGGCAAGACACGCCCTGTGTAGCATTCAAGCACTAGGATTGGCCAGGCGTCCAAGCGCTAGGATTGGCCAGGCATCCAAGCGCTAGGATTGGCCAGGCGTCCATGCTTGTGCTAGGCACGCCCACGAGCCTACTCGTGGGCGTGCCTACCTCACCTCACCTCCGACGCAAACCATGTTTGTTTTTTTGTGATTGAATACACTTTTCCGCATTATTATGAAACCCACTGCCTTTCTGGGAACGCTACACAGGGCGTGTCTTGCCCAGAAAAGCAGTGGGTTTCATAATAACGCGACCAGGACACATACCCACATCCGGCTCCCCACCCACAGACACGGCCAATTGTGTCTGTACAGACACAATAAGCCAGGGGTAACAAACGGGAATTCGAACCGGTGATTCCCATGTTTGTAGGCAAGGGAATAGACCGCTACACTACCCAGACGCCCCCACAATGAACGTTCAAGACAAAAATGTTGCCATTCGGCTATAATCCCAACCTGTCTTGAAGGCCGCTGTTAATTTAATCTACCTCCCAGCAGGCAATGTGGTTCTATGCATTAGTACATATTGTACAAGTGTGTACATATAGTGTGCCATATTTCCTTCATACAATTTATCCACTTGCACTAATCATAGTGTAATGTGCCAAAATACCCTTCTTTCCCTTTTAGAAGATCATTGTCTGTAAAGTCTTTCATAGGCAGTTTTCATTTTTGGCTCTCTATGAATACAAGCAACAGGCAAATACACATAATGAAAAGCAAAACTTAGGTGTGCCATGACAATGTTGGCAAGTGCATTTAGCAGCGAAAGCCCCACTAATGACTGAGTAATGAAGACTGTCTCATCACAAAGATCATGGATTAGCAGGTCGATGGAGAGCTGTCGTTGGAGCTTGTGCGATGCCCTCCCGCGAGTAAAGCAGAGTTTAAGAACCTTTCAACTCACCTCAACGAAATAAACCACAATTTAAATTATCCCATCCATCATCTTAGTAAACCTGGGAGTCACGGGAGGTTAAGCCCTCTGGGTCTGCACCATTAATGTTCATTCAGGCCTCCCTTCTTCTCTTTGATGTTCCTGCGAGGAGAACTCGCCTCCCTAGCCACATTACAGGTCTATTACTATAGGTGTCAGCGCCTGCCAAGTTGAGTTTTGACCACCAAGATGATGCAGGGTCCCAGGTAACGAAGCCCACAGTCAACAGATGATCTGCTGGCTGAGAAGTAATTCTCTTCAGGCTTACGACTCTGTCAAAAGTCCCCGTGTCTATGTCCGGCAGTAATTTGCCTTGGCTCTCGCTTGGCAGATCTCCACGGAGAGGTCCTCTGGAGTGACCTCGTGCCTCGCATGAACCATGCCGGTGATGTTTCTGATGGGATCGGCGGGTTTTGGCTAGAGAGATATACCTTTCACCTGACCAAGACAGCCAGGCATTGGATCGGTCATGTGAATTTTACTGTTATGGTTATTTATTTTTTACAAACTTGAATATGATTCCTCAAGAGCAGCTTGTCATCACAGCAGTGACATATCCATTCTAATTATTATTATGTTGTATTGTTTGTGAGAGGTATCCATCAGCGGGTGCAATTTTTTTTTTCCTTGGCAATTATCTCTCCAGTGTGTTTATTCATCTCGGTGTTTCTCCCAAGTTGAGCCTAATAAATATGTATGATTAAAGTAGCTGGGTCTTTTGTTACTTCATGTAGAACTAATTAGAGTTTTACGACAGGTTTTTATGGTGGCGAGTCTGGCGGGCGACCGGTATATCACAATAATGTGAGTAAAATATGGCTATGTGTGTCACTTAAGTCATGATAATGTGAAAACTGTGTGCATCACGGTGGGTGATGAAACTTGACTTAATTGTTGGTTGGTGACTTAATGTTTCTGTCTGGGCCTCTCTTAGCTGGAGTGGTTTGCGCAGCTAGCTGAAACAGACTACACGCCACCTTGAACACAAGCCTTTATTCTGGTGCCGTTTTACTCGTTAGGCGCTGAGAAGACCCTGTTGAGTCTGTATTTAAGAACTCCACCCCCCTCCGCCAGTTGTATCCGGCCAATTACCCCACTCTTCCGAGCCGTCCCGGTCACTGCTCCACCCCCTCTGCCGATCCGGGGAGGGCTGCAGACTACCACATGCCTCCTCCCATACATGTGGAGTCACCAGCCGCTTCTTTTCACCTGACAGTGAGGGGTTTCTCCAGGGGGAGCGTAGCGCGTGGGAGGATCATGCTATTACTTCCAATTCCCCCTCCTCCCATAACAGGCACCCCAACCGACCAGAGGAGGCGCTAGTGCAGCGACCAGGACACACCCACATCCGGCTTCCCACCCGCAGACACGGCCAACTGTGTGTGTAGGGACGCTCGACCAAGCCGGAGGTAACACATGGATTCGAACCGGCGATCCCCGTGTTGGTAGGCAACGGAATAGACCGCCACGTCACCCGGACGGCTTATTCAAGAATAATTTGTCTAAGATGCACATTCACCTATAGTAAAAGAAAAAAGAAGCTAGCATTGAGGTAAGAAATCTCTCTAAATTCTTCTTAAACATGAAACATCTCGTATTTTCAGGAGAGACAGGTTTCTGTGTGGTCGTGTCCTCGGGATCACAGGGTTTGGGATCACAGGGTTTTCTTAGCCTGGCTTTGCCGCCAGGGAATCGGCCTCTGCCCACTTCTAACAAATTGTGAAGTGTGTTTGTAATAATTGCTCGGTACCAAGTCTATATCCATACACAGGCTGCAGAGTGCATCAAAGATGTGCTCTTAATTAGCGTGGATGCCCATTGTTGAAGCATTACACGTCGTTATCCAGAAAACTAATTACCCACAATTACCCCTTTTATTTATCTTAATGTCTAATAATCAGTCCACGAGGACTGTGAAGCCAGACCCAAAATTAAAAAGCAGGAACAAGAGATGGAATATCTTGCCTCATCACAGCGATGTTAAAATTATTTTACTGCACTGTTACTGCATTATTCAACGATGCACTTTCTAATGTGAGCGCCGATATAAGTATTCCTTTTTTTAATTAACCCCTGGCATGATTTTCAGTACAGTAGACATTTTTTTCACGTCTTCAAGTTTGAATGTTTTTTTTTGTCTTGAAACTTGGACCCTCTTTCACACTCCAATTGCTTTGTTGCCGAGAGGCGAATGTTGGCTGCCAAAGCCCAGAAATAGATGAGACGGGCTTGACAACGTACAAGTGGACAGACTAGTCACTGCTGAGCAGCCTGGATGCCGTCCAAAGGAAAACTTTTCCCTCACACACAGTGGACTGTTTACTTTGTTCTTTACTACTTTTGCTAAACTAATAAAAAGGGGGTCATCTAAGTCATCCAGTTCTTACAACATCCTCCTGCATCGTTTGATCGGCACTTCGGCCCTCACCCCTTTAAATTAGTTAATGTTATCTTCATAGGGAGTCTATTTGCAACCTTCCCAATATCCATCCATTATCCAAACCGCTTATCCTGCTCCCAGGGTCGCGGGAATGCTGGAGCCTCTGCCAGCAGTCACTGGGTGGCAGGCGGGGAGACACCCTGGACAGGCCGCCAGGCCATCTCAGGGCCGTCCCGGTATCGTCGTCGTTGGCGTCTCTCGTGTCCGAGGGTCCATTCCAAGAGATTAAGGTGTGTGCTTGAAACGAAGATGGCTTGACAGTCCAAGGTGAGGATGGGGGGGGGGGGTCGGAGCCATTCGCTAAAGCCTTGATTTAAGTGGTGATCAGGTCGCGACGCTGGTCCACACTGCTTGGCCTGGGAGGATCTAGTACCATGGCAACACAAGAGTGAAGACGATGGGATCCGCCACGGGTTGTACCCAAGTGATGGTCGGATTGGGAGTCCGGACTGCCCACTTGTTAGGCACTCACGAGCCAGGGATGTGTGGGATTTTTATAACCGCCAGTCCGCGGTCCCGTTAGGCTTTAGCCAGCTGAGTGCTGCCCAGGTTGCAGCAGCTCCACAAGCGAAGTCCGGTCAGGGCCACGAGGAGGGGCCTATCCCGGGTTTGTCACGCACGCGGGAACTGGTAGCCTGTACCTTTCAGCCTACATCACAAGCTGCTTCAGCAGCCCAGTATAGCAGTGTTTAAAGCCACCAAACAAACCCCTGCGGGCCCACCACATTACTGCAATTATTTGCATTTATAAAAGGGTTCAGAGCGAAGCCTTGGAGGAAACCTTGATGACATATTGAACACAAAGGATGTGACCGGGGCCTGCTTCTCTCTCCACTCACTCAGGGCATTCATCTGGATCTTTGCTAGCATCAGGACTGGCTGATATGGCTGAAAAACAACATCTTTATTTTCAAGACTTTTGCCGATATGAAACGAAGTGAAAAACGTATTTTGTGTCTGCATTCTGTATATTTGTACTTTTTTTCCCGCTACGCAGACATGTTTTTTTTAAAAATGTTTGTAAAGTTGAGCTCTCTCATGTGGCTGATGCAAAATGATATAGATTTAATGGAAATATGTCATGGAAAGGCTCTTGTTCATGCAGCTGTTATGTGCTTGTGCGTGCAAGTCAAGTTGTTCGATATCACATGAGGTGGCTGCCAATAGCAGCCAAATGTACAGCCAAGCTTAGTGTTTGTCAGGCTGAGGGCCCAGTCACTCTTGCAGCTCCTAAAGTGCACACAGACAAAACACACAATTCACACGTACTATGAACAACATCGACCAATGGTGTATTTTGAAGGTGGGATATTAATCAAGGATACGCGGGACAGCGAACAGAGAAAAGCAGTAACCCGTCGTTTAACTGTGCTGTCATACCTGCAGTTAGCTCAGACCAAACACGTGCACCGAGCAGTGGCCAGCGCTCCCTCGCCCCCGTCTCAATTTCACATCACCACCCTGATGATTGTTGAAAATCAATTTGATTGTGAGCGTCTGGGTAACGTAGCGGTCTATTCTGTTGCCTACCAACACGGGGATCGCCGGTTCGAATCCCCGTGTTACCTCCGGCTTGGTCGGGCGTCCCTACAGACACAATTGGCCGTGTCTGCGGGTGGGAAGCCGGATGTGGGTATGTGTCCTGGTCGCCACACTAGTGCCTCCTGAGATCGATTTGGGTGCCTGTTCAGGGGGGGGTGTAGCGTAATCCTCCCACGTGCTATGTCCTCCTGGCGAAACTCCTCACTGTAAGGTGAAAAGCAGCGGCTGGCGACTCCACATGTACCGGAGGAGGCAAGTGGTAGTCTGCAGCTCCCTCCCCCGGATCGGCAGAGGGGGTGGAGCAGCGACCGGGACGGCTTGGAAGAGTGGGGTAGGCCAAGTACAATTGGGGAGAAGAGACTGTCCTCCACCCAAAAAACGACCCCATAGGTCGTTTGTACAAGCAGCTTATTACAACCTATAAGTTATGTTTTAAAGTTAAGCGACCTCTAGCGGTCGTGTAAATAACGACAATCTGGTGTCTCGGATGCCTCGTCATCATATGACCTTTGACCTTTATCACCAATCAAAATGCGACGAGCCAAGAGATGGGGGAGTGCAAGAACTATTTATACTCTTGTAAACGTTTGGTTTCTTCCCAAGCTATGTTCGCTTACTTTTACACCTTCACTTTGCATAAGCAGTAATGTGGTCCCGGTGTCCTCAGACGAGTACTTCCTAATTAGCAGCGTTGCAGGGTAGGAACAAACCACCTACGTGGTCGTTTGGGTTGGAGGACCACAAATTTGCCCACATGTACGATCGTTGCTCTTCATGATGATACGTCATGCTTCAAACCTAGTCTTCCACCAACGGGGGGGGGGGCTGCTAAACAGACAGGCGAGTCTTGCTGCTTAAGGCTGGTCCTGATGCTCCGTCATAGATGATGGCGCAGCGCAGGAGGCGGCAGGGAACCGCGCTCGCGCAGCAGGGCATAGGGTCTCTCTGACATAGACTACCGTATTGCTGAAGTGATTAGGTGATGTTGTTCGGGGGTCGCGCATTTGCATAGTAGCCAGCTGGCCAGCAATGCACTTTATCTGAACAGAGCACTCTCATTATCTCCGCCCGCGGCAGCCTCGTGGGGATTTATGCATTTGGTCTTGAGTGTGTGTGTGTGTGTGTGTGTGTGTGTGTGTCCACGGCCAATCTCGAACCTGCTGGACCTAGCAGCCTGGAGTCTTTTGTGCGGTTATGACTGCATGATGAAGAACCTCTATCAGTTGCGGTGATTAAAACCCTTTGAAAAACGTGTCTCCTCACTATCGCCGCTCCCTCGCTCGACCGACGCTGCTCTCCGTCGCTGCCCGCGCTGAGTCGGCCGTGCGCATGCGCGACTCATACCTACGGTTGAGTCAGATCGGGCAGCGACGGTGTCAAAACCAGAACACTATGTATTTCGGTGCACATGAGTCTTGAAAGAAAATGAGAGCAAATGATTCAGTGCTGATGCCAGCACAAGAGACCTGGAGGGACACTGGATGAGCCAAACATAATTCACCTTATTCACCTTAGGGTTAGGGGTTATTTATAGGGCTTCGGTTGCGCGTGTTTGTCTAAAGCATGGGGCGCTACTCCGCATGCAGTTCTATGGTTCTCCGCTAGGTGGAGATTGTGTGTCTTTCCATTGTCAAGGTGCATTTATCATCTGCAAAGCCACGATGCCCCCCCCCCCGGTCCATAACATCAGTCTATCGATGAACGCACCTAGCGCTGCTGCTGCCCACAGGAACAGCAGGATTTATTATCGAGGTTTAGTCCTCTAGACCCGCCATGTTCTGCTCTGTTGTCTCCTGACAACGTTAACAAGATGACCGCGAGGAGGGTGTGACTCTTCACCACGCGCGGGCGGTCATTCATCATGGAGGGGCTATATTTTGTGCTTCACATCAATCAATCAATCAATCAATCATTCAGTCACTTTATTTGCATAGCACTTTTCATACAAACAAATGTAACACAAAGTGCTTCACATTATAACCCCCCCCACAAAAATATTACATAGAGTTTTTATAAGATGCTGGGGTGTATGGAGACCAGTCTAGGACGCCACGAAAGGCCACCTAGGAAAGGTACTACTGCTATACTTAACCCCTTAACCCCCTTAGGGGCGTCCTGACTGACGACCTATAGGTGAGGAGGGCGAGGTTAGTCACCTTGCCGCCATGCGGAAGTGCCGTAGTCTCCCATGTTAAAAGTTCACTATAAAAATACAGTTTCAAGAGTAGGATTAATCACATCCACCGCTGGAAATCATCTCTGTGGCTAAAATACCAAATGTCCCGTGGCTGAACTGTGTTTTCTCACCGTTGTTTTATGAATGAAAGTCCTGCAGAGCAGCCACTCGCCTTCATCCAGCTTACATCATGAAAGCTGTGATGGTTAAACACCTCTAAAGTATTTTAATAAGGGCTTGGAAATGATGGTAGCCTGATCTCTGTCATTTCCTGTTAGACTTGGTCGCATTATTGCGAGGAGGGTCCGCCATGGAGGCTGCACATCCACAGACTGACAGGCCCATGATTTTGTTACGTGGCTTTTTTAGCTTGAGCGTTGCATTTCAACACTTTTTTATGCACGTTTTCCGTTCAGTTGACTTGGCGCTGCGCAAAAGTCTTCTGATGGCAGAAAAACCACTGGTTTTCTCTTTCCGTGTGTAGATGTATTTCCCTTCTCCCGGTAGATGGAGAGAAAAAAAGGATTTCTCGCCAAGTCCAAACACCAGAGAAGGGGGGATAAGTATGCCTGGCGGAGATCTGCACTCTACTGAGTGCACTCCTCCAGTTAAAAGAAGATCTCAGCATCGCTCTTTCTTTCTCAAGAAGACAACTAATACACTGAGCAAAAAGGCCATTTAAGTGGGTAAAGAACAAAAAACAAAAAGAATGGAAAAAACAAAAGAACCCCCCCTTACCTCAGCTATTTGTTAGACTTGTGCCAGTTCAGCTGTAAGTTGATTTCAACGATAAAAAATAAACTCCCCTTTCTCTCTTTTCCACATGTACATATATACTTTTTCATAAGCTGAAAGAAGGATGCAAGGAAGGATGCAGTATGTTGGTACCTCGAGATGCGGACAGAACACAAATGAGTTGCACCAACCTGTTTTTCTTGAATATTTCCCAGAATAATACTTCCTGTCATGAATAATGCAAAATGTAATAAATATGTGAACTGTGACCGGGATTGAGGAGGGTTGAGAGAGAACATGACATGCAATACAGAATTCCGACCCAGCAGCCTGAGCTTACCTGGTTCACCCAGAAAGTTGGACCACTTCATTTGGACACCAAGTTTAGTGGGAGGGACGTATCACCGCTCATCTGACTGACTGTCAGTCTCATCTGACTGCAGCTATCCGCACCCTTATGAACAGCACAGTTGCATAACGACCGAAACCGAGGCTCGGTCTCACATGCAAGTTGCCGTGACCATTAATCAGGGTTACAGCAGACACCCTTATCGCGTGACGTGAAAGCTGCGGTGTAAACAAGATGCGCGCGCAGAACGTGTGGCAAAACAAGGACGGGAAACAACGAGCCTATCAAACTCACAGAGGAAAGCGTATAACACTTGAAATTAAACGGAGAAAAGTTGGAAATTTGAGAAAATAGAAATCTCAGAATATTGTAACGTGCATGGATAAGTAGACACGTTGGTCCTTGAATAACGGGCCTGATCCTTTAATCGAGCGGTCAGCGATGTCTCCCGCGGTGCGGGCGATACGGGTTCGCGTCCCGGCCGCGGCAGTTCCTGTGCTTGCCCTCCGAATTCGCTGCAATACGTTGAAGGTCTGAGCAAGGAAGACAGAAAGCATTACGAGTCGAAACTTGCGCTAAGCACTGGAGAAGAACTCCCTGACCCGTTTCTGCTGCTGAAGCTCAGTGGACAAGTGACGTCACGAAATTACCAAACATCTGCTGGAGGGACGTGACTGGACACCTCGTAGACACACCAAGTATATTTGCCAAAAAATCAATGAAGGCATACGAGTCTTTAGAAGCATGCGATTACTTTTTTGGTGGACATGTCCAAGACTGCTTTTACCATCCGTTAACCAAGGAAAACAAGTTTTGCTTCATCTAATCAAAGGTAAACCCTCGTAGTTTAATTGTTTGTACGGTTGAATTGTTTGTAGGGTTATGAGATCGAGGCTGGAGTCAAAGTATGACCTCAAACATCACGACACAAGAAAGATGGTGGAATCGTTGTCAAGCTTGAGGAAGGCCAGGCATTAACAACCCAAACTGTGGTTTGGCAGTTGCTCTACTAGGACAGCATCACATTTAGAGCCGTTACGTCACAATACTTATTTGTATTTAAGAAACGGATACACACCAGATATGAAATGTTCTCCGCAAATATTCGGGTTTGATATTTGCTCTTCTGACCGCGTCTTCCGGACCTTCCGGCGGTGAATCCACGCCTGTCTTCCTCGTTTTTCGATTGGAGTTTTGTCTTTCGGCATCCGATAAAAATGCAGATGCTTGTTTTGACCATCTTTACGGTTTGCACGGCCAACAGAGCAACAACTGTGAGGCATTTCGTTTTAAATCAATTTGTCCGTGATGATCTCTTCGAAATGAACTAGTAATGTTTACAAACGCAAGACTCCTGGCCCCTTTTTGCCTCACAGTCTACGCACGCACATGTGGCGCATGTGAATAAGGGAACGCGTCTCAGCTGGCCCCGCGCTTGTTAACTCTAGCTGTTATGGATTGTGCCACAGAAGATGACATCTTATTTTCCTTTTGAAATGAGATGTAAGAATTTCATTATCTTCCAGCCAAGAACATCCTCAACTCAAAGGAGTCCAGGTGTTGTGTTCAAATGAGGGGACTCGCAGTAGTAACTTTCCTGCTGATTCCTTTACCTACAGAGACCCCCATGAATTAATGTACCATTTAGATGATAAGAGATCCTGCTCTCTGATTTTCAGATGTCTCTCTGCTTATTACCTTTGTCTTGCCTCCAGGATGCTGCTGTATGTGGGGGGAGGGCAGCAAAGGATCTATTTTCTACATCACATACCACTGTTTCATTTTGGGGAGCATCGTTGCCTTTTTCATAACAATCTGTGAACCGCTTTCAAACATTTTATTGCTTCAGTGGTTGAGGTTTGACACCGACTCCTTCCCTGTTTATCTCTGTCCTTTAACTCTGATCTGAGCCGCTTCCACGTTTCATCAATACGGTTTCCGTTTGCCAGAGCTGACCCCCGCCTTAACTCCCCATCACCGCCCGTAACCCTCCGTCTACAGGTGGAGTCTACGCCTGTCGTTCTGATGTTTAAGGAAAACTCGTTGAACCACTGAGTCATCGGGGACCAAGTGTGTTTGATGTAAGAGTGTTAAATGAAACGTTTGATCAAGAGAGGCTATGAAAGCACCACAGCCGGTATCAAGTCCATACATCTAAATCAGGGAAATATAATTAGAGCCGATGTGCTCTGCTCTGACTGAGGACATATTCTGCCCGGCGGTGCATTATTCATAACGGTTATAATTCTCCTCCGTGTGGAGGCCCCTCGTACTGCTCGTTATGGCGATATGGATTACGCCACTTTGCAATAGTGGCAGAATGGGATATTGCACTGATGAATTAAGTGGCGGTGTCATTTGCAGAGTATAAATGGAACGGACCCAAGAATAGAGAGAGGTCTTTCATCTTTTCAGATAAGACCGTCCTGATTACATCTAAATGTAGAGCAACATTTAGAGGACTATCAATCAAGCGAAGGCCCGGGAAAGGGGGAGGAAATTTAACAGATTATGCCCAAAAACGGCGTCCCTTCTTTTAATCTCCTGTGACAGTATGCATTAGCTCTCATCACCACCTCACTGCTATTAGACTGGCAAATGATTATGGCTGCTCCCTCTGCCGCTGCTGGCGAAGGAGCTAATGTCCCATCCTCCTTATGTCTTTCTCTCTCGCTCGCTCTCTCTCTCTCTCTCTTTCTCGCGCTCGCTCGCTCTCCACGTGATGCCACAATGTGCTCGCTCCATGCCCGTGTCTTTTTAGACTCACGCTCAGATAAATTTGTTCCACTCTATCAGATTCCATTCGCTCGCTCTCTTCTAAGCCCTTCTGCTTCCGGTCCGCTTCGAAGAGGCTGTAAATCATTTTGTTTCTTCGCTCTTGCGAATACTGTAACTAGGGTCAACCAAGCTTCAAACTCAAGTGTTCAAATACCATCTTTTCACAAAGAGGGACCGTCTGCAAAGGATGTAATTTAGATGTCACAGCTCTGGCGCGCTGCGTTGTCTGAGGGATGACACATCTCTTTTATTGTGGTGAAAGGATAGAATAACGTGTGTTCGTGTGCGCGCGTGCGCGCGTCATTGAGCGCCAGTGAATATCAGAGATGAAATGCATTAGTTTGTTTGTCATCGTTGATGATGAGGTTTGTTACGGATTAGGTACCCAGTGGACGGCTAATTAGGATTCGCAGCTGTTTAGCATTGTCATTTAGACATGTTTCCATATCGGATGCTGTTCACACGTGCTGACCGCTAGTCAGAGAGTAGCAGAGCATTGCTAGTCCATCATTATGCATACAGTACAGTATATGGGTGTTTACACGGTGGATACAAAGTCTTTCATCATTGATTGGCAGTTATTATTATTGATTGATTGGATTATTGATTACTTGGGTGGCACGGTGGCGCAGTGGTTAGCGTGGTCGCCTCACAGCAAGAAGGTTCTGGGTTCGAGCCCCGGGGTAGTCTAACCCGTGTGGCGTTTGCATGTTCTCTGCGTGGGTTTCCTCCGGGAGCTCTGGTTTCCTCCCACAGTTGGCCATACTAAATTGCCTGTGTGTGATGGCCTGGCAGGGTGTCTCCCCGCCTGCCGCCAAATGACTGCTGGGATAGGCTCCAGCATCCCTGAGAGCAGGATAAGCAGTTTGGATAATGGATGGATGATTGATTGATTATTGAAAGTTTACAATACATCTGTTTTAAATTGTGAACCTAATGGCCATAATGATGGATTGTAGTAATACTTGTTTCACTGGTTCCTAAGATGTCTTTATATTGTGTTGGTAGGTCGTAACATCCATTTCCTTTATGCAAGGATGATAAACCACACACATTTTTCATGCCCATCTCCACACACAGCGTGGCACAGTATATTTAATGGTGATTTGCTGCCAGTTTGGATATGTTGGCGTAATACACATAGTGGATATAATCTCAACAGCAGGGGTATCCCCAGCAGATAGGTTTTTTATATAACTGCAGGACTTGTTTTTAAGCCTTTTTTTCATGCCGTGCATTGGAATAAGGTTCGATAAGTACCATCCATATGGGGCTTTCTCGTGTTTTCGTGTGGCAGTGAATGGCTTTCCCCTGACAGTGGCAGAACTGTACTTTGCTTTCTAGCACTAAACCCACCCTCTGTCTCTGGTTACTGCCTCTTTTATTGCACATAATGCGTGGCAGGCCCTGCTCACCTCGGAGAAAAGGTAAACGGGTGCAATGAACGCTGACTCGAGCTGTGCAGCGATATGGCTAAAATCCAACGCTAAGTGTCTTTAAGGCTAACGTAGCACTCCGGACAGGCTCGAATGAGGATCACTTGCAATAGACAGAAGATAGGAACGAATGTCACGCGACAGTTAAATGGCCTCATTACATTAGCACCGTGACAACGCTTTCCCTCTCAGTAAACTATGAGGAGGACATGCCGCCCGTCCTGGGTTTTAAAAGACTAGTCCAGCTGGAAACAACCAGCGTCTACTTTCAAAAGGAAAATAGCCAGGAACGTTTACATGTAATGGAAGAAATTCAACAGTGAAATCTAGCAAATGAATAGGATCGAGTCTCTGGCAGGGTTTGATTTTTTTCAATTCTATATATTGAGACTCCTCTGGTATTGCCAGGTTTTCTATTCAGCCAGGTTTTTATGCTGTGCCAGGTTTAAAAAGGGTTCACGCAAAGAAGAGCTATCCAAGACCATGAAATTCCATAAGCTGTGGCGGGCCACCTGCAGCTTCAGCACTACAGTCTTGCAGTAAGGACCAGCACTAGACTGAGTGCAAAACCAAAACGCTGGATTTAAAATGTGAATTGAATATGTCTATATCTGCTCTCTAAAGCCTGATCTTCCTACTGGCTTTGCTGTACAGCTGTACAGGCCACAGTTAGCAGCACCGCTTTGGAGGCCCCAGCTGGCACCCTGGGCAGCAGCTCCCTCCACTTGCAGGTTGCAAACACCAGCTTGTTTTCCACCATCTGTCCAATGGGGGGAACTTGGCCGGGCATCTAGTGGAAGAATTCTTGGAAAAATATTGCTTTGTAATGAGCTGCTATGATGGTGGAGACTGGAACTAAGTGAAGGCAAATGCATCCTTTTACGCTGCAGGTAGTTAGGTGTAAATTACTGCCGACAAATAATATTATCAATCATCTTCAGCCGCTTCGCCGGGGTCATGTCGCGGTGGCAGCAAGTAAATATTATGAGTACAAATAGTATGAGTACAAAACAATGAATTTAAAGAAAATATATACAAACTGGCTCACTGCATGAAGTGGTCATGGTGCGGTTTGAGCTCTTGGATCAGGCAGTGGAGCGCCCCATGTTCATACCTCCCCTCCAAACTTGTAAGAACCCCTCTTTTGTTTAAATTAGTAGGTCCAAGTCATCGTCACTAGGTGATGTTGAATCCATCTTGTCATCCTTTTTGCCAGGGAGTGCAACTTTATTGTAATTCTCGCTGAAGTGCTCTAAATTCGAGTTTCACCTCTGAATCTTTCGTGTTTTCGTGTTATTTCTTCGCCACGTGCTTGGTGTACAGTGGCCCTCAATCACTATTTTCACATTTTGAATATTTTGTAGATTGCGGTAATTGCTAGCTGTAAGCAACGTTCCTCTAGTTTGTTTCTTTTATATTGATGGTTTCAGTTCTTTATTAAATATGCACGTGTCTTTATCTTGAATATTTGTTCAAATGGCAAAGCATTTCTCATGTCACTAAATGTCGTGGATAATCTGTTTGCGCTGATGCTTTGTTCTTCTTGTATAGTTCTTGCAAGGCACAGACAATATGACCGTCATTCCTCTCATCTGTCTGACACTCTGGGGTCTCCCTGGACACTTTGGCAGGTGTTACACCAAAATCTGTGACCCATCAGATTATGTGACCTTGGCCTTAAAACGTTCTATGCCCCCCATCCCAAGTTAATCCTAATCTTAACCACACAAAACCCTCAGTTAATATCAGCCGTCTCCAACCCAATACCTAAACTTAACCATCTTGAACTTTAAGCCTAAACTTAACCTCATCTAAACTGCCGTGGCCAGGCTGAAAGAGAGGGTTTTAGTGGAGGGAAGGGTCACACGGGTCACAGGTTTTGGTGCAACACTGGCACCAAATTTTCCAAGTGGGAACTCAGCCTGGATACTTCAAAAAACACGTAAAAGAGAGGCATCTGGGTAGCGTGGTGGTCTATTCCATTGCCTACCAACACGGGGTCGCCAGTTCGAATCCCCGTGTTACCTCCGATTTGGTCAGGTGTCCCTACAGACACAATTGGCCGTGTCTGCGGGTGGGAAGCCAGATGTGGGTATGTGTCCTGGTCTCTGCACTAGCGCCTCCTCTGGTCAGTCGGGGCGCCTGTTTGGGGGGAGGGGGAACTGGGTGGAATAGCATGATCCTCCCACATGCTACCCTAGTGAAACTCCTCACTGTCAGGTGAAAAGAAGCGGCTAGCAACTCCACATGTATCAGAGGAGGCATGTGGTAGTCTGCAGCCCTCCCTGGATCGGCAGAGGTGGCGGACCAGTGACTAGAATGGCTCGGAAGACTGGGATAATTGGCCAAGTACAACTGGGGAGAAAAAAAAGGGGGGGGGGACTATTCTTCATACCACAGCCAAACTAGTCATGATAGATAGAGCGATCACTGAAGTAATGAGAATATTTACAATAAAAATAATGATAATAATGGATTACATTTACATAGCGCTTCACCCAGACACCCAAAGCGCTTCGCCGTGCAGGGGAAAACTCGCCTCCACCACCACCACCAACGTGAAGCAGCCACCTGGGTACCCACCTTAAAGTGGAGGTTGTTTTGTATCAGAGGATGGTAAAAGGGTGGCAGAACAGCTGTCTTCCTCTCTAGTGCCGTCGAACATAGGAGACGTAGTGACACCGGCCCGCGCTTTGTGACAAGAACAGAAAGCTCGACTTGGCGCTGTGAAAACACCGAGACAGTATTGTGGCGGTGCTTTTCACACGTCTGGGGAGCATGACAAGTTGCAAACGCCGCCACAGCAGCCATTTACCAGAGAAATACATTTCGTACACCGGTTGAACCAGCAATTGCATCTTATAGTAGTACCCCCCTGCTCTCTTAGCACAGGGTGCAGTTGGTGAATTATTTAATATACAGTATGTGGCCTTTATTGTTCTCTTTTTCCACGAGTCACGATATCATTATCGTCGAATACGAAGCCTTCCACTGGATTTATGTGAAGAATGTTGTCCTAAAGGCCCGTTCCATACTTAAAATTAATGGAATAAGTCTCGGACATGTACTATTCCCGTGCCCCACAGAGGCATTTCTGTGCGAGTAAATTGCAGGCGCAGATTGTGCATGCTGGACGTTCAAATTCGAGTCTGCAGGCTGAGATTTACTGAGTTGAATTTGGATTTTTGTGTACAGCGCTTGAGTCGAGGGGTCAACACGGGTCACAGGAGTCCATATTCCATGGAATCCCCCCCCCCCGCAAATGCACAGCTGCCAAGGCAATTTGGAGATAGGGAGTCAGGCAGAGTGAACGAGGCACTGCATTTTGCTGTTTTAACAGCTGAGCTATCCTTGGCTGTTGGCTATACTTCTTTTAGACATCTTGTTCATGTTTATTTAAAACAGCAGAATTATCGTGTGACGATAATTTAGAAAGAGCTCTGTTCAGAATTCTCTGCACGTTGGGATTATATTAACCTTGTTGTGTTATCAGTCACCCCTATTGAGAATATTCATTCATTCATTATCCAAACCGCTTATCCTGCTCTCAGGGTTGCAGGGATGCTGCAGCCTATCCCAGCAGTCACTGGGCAGCAGGCGGGGAGACACCCTGGACAGGCCGCCAGTCCATCACAGGGCCCACACACACACACACACACACACACCTATGGACCATTTAGTACGGCCGATTCACCTGAACTACCTGATCACCTGACCTACATGTCTTTGGACTGTGGGAGGAAACCGGAGCCCCTGAACAAAACCCACGCAGACACGGAGAGAACATGCAAACTCCACACAGAGGACAACCCGGGACGACCCCCAAGGTTGGACTACCCCGGGGCTCCTTTAACGATCACGGATGAATAGACTCGCTTGCCCTTGGCTAATGGGTCCGACCCTGTAGTCGACTGGTTACCGTTATCGCCCATGGTGCAGGAGGGCCGGGTTCGCATCCCGGCTGCGGCGGTTCCCGGCTGCCCCCTGAATTCGCTACAGCTCAAAACCCAGGACCTACTTCGCTGTTAAGCGACCGCGCTAACCACCTTGCCGCCCTATTGAGAATATATCTGTGAATATGTTTACACAAGTATGTACGTACACTACATTTGCGGTAACATTTCTGAATTATGTGCAGTTCTTATATTGAATTATAAGTCGAGCCTCCTGGAATCTAAAATGGGACAGGCTTATTTGTATATCATAAAGCTTTGGGCAGGAAGCCCAAATAGAAATTCAATTACATCTCACAAATTGGATTAGGTAAATGGACGAGCCAAACATTCTTCTAAACAAGGTGATTTTTGTTGTTTAGCTGTTGGTCACACACCTGACGTGTAGAGCTTTGCAGACCCGTGTTGGTCTGTTGCGGTGCCGCTTGCCGGTCATGGGAGTGACAGGTGGGGGGTGGGGGGGGTAATGTCATTGCGTGATTCAAACAGGAAGGAGGGGGGAGACGAGTCGCGTGTGAGTCAGCTCTGAGCTATCTGTTCAGCAGCCAGTCAAAGTGAATGCCCCCAACGCTGGTTAGAGGAGGTATTTCCATCACCGCCGTCCCGTTTCGCATCCTGTGCCGTGTCGCGTGCAGCAGATAACATTCGGAGGAAGATGGAGAGCAGCCGTCTGAGCCATCGCCAAGTGTGTCGCCGCAGCCCTCGGGCTCGCTGGGTGCACTGGGATGATGGACTGTGACAACTGGCAAAATGGAGACAGGGGCGCTGAGACTCCACGAGATGGGGCAGAGATGTTCCTCATCTGAGGGCAGTATTTAGTGTCACGGCTTGACAGCGCAGCAGGCAGCAAATTACAAATGGTGATTGAGCATTAGCTCCAGTTTCAATGTTGGTACGCCATCAAAACCACCACAGCACCAGTCTTCTTCTTCTTCTTCTTCTTCTTCTTCTTCTTCTTCTTTTCTTTTCCCCCTTTCTCTCCCCAGTTGTACTTGGCCAACTACCCCACTCTTCTGAGCCATGCCGGTCTCTGCTCCACCCCCTCTGCCAATCTGGGGAGGGCTGCAGACTACCTCATGCCTCCTCCCATACATGTGGAGTCGCCTGCCGCTTCTTTTCACCTGACAGTGAGGAGTTTCACCAGGGGGATGTGGCGCATGGGAGGATCAGGCGCCCCAAACGACCAGAGGAGGCGCTAGTGCAGCCACCAGGACACATGTACCCACCTCAGGCTTCCCACCCGCAGACACGGCCAATTGTAGGGATGCCCAGCCAAGCCGGAGGTAACACGGAGATTCTATCCGGCGATCCCCGTGTTGGTAGGCAATGGGATAGACCGCTGCGCTACCCGGACGCCCCGCCAGCATCCCTGTCTGCCTTGTACCAAGACCAACGTGACACATTTATCCGTAGGATGTGCACCATTTTATATCTTGATCAGAGTCGTTAATGAACTTGCGTGGTGCGCGTGGTGGGCATCGCTATGGTGATTCACTTTGGAGGCTAATGTGAATCTTGATGCACGCGGAAGGGACAAGACGCGTGAGCCAAGTGGTATCTTGAACATGTTAAGGGTCACAACAATAAAGCTGCCGCTGTGACACGTGTGCACATAACCACGGGACAGATGACCTGGAGGACATGATCGGTCTTCCTGCTCTTTAGACCCGTCCATAATCGTAACACACACACACACACACACACACACACACACACACACACACACCATCGTCTTTGGTTTACAATCCTCTGCTTACACAAACCAAATTAAGTGGAATGAAGCAAGGAAGGACTGAACCTGTGGGGGGTCGGGAAGTGTGACGTTACATCAGATTCAGGACACTACTAAACCTGCCTGCTCCCTGGGAGAGAACACGCCGGCGTGGAGAAGGACCCTGCGGGGTCATTTGCCTGGCTGCAAGGGAACGTGACATTCCCGGCATGCTTTCCCTTTTTGTTTCCCTTCTTCCTCTTCTCTCATTTCTTTCTTTTCCTCTCATCTTTCGGCACAGTGAGGAAAAATAACACATTTAGAAAATCACAGTTACATAGAAGAAGGGTGTAGTGTGTGGACACAGGAGTATGGAGTATGGTGTGTGTGTGTGTGTGTGTGTGTGTGTGTGTGTGTGTGTGTGTGTGTGTGTGTGTGTGTGTGTGTGTGTGCTTAATTGATGGAACAGTCGCATGCAAGTGCATGTGAAGGAGCACCCAATGACAACATCTTTTATAATATTTTAAGTGGGGGGGGTGAGGTTTTTACCAATGAGAAAAAATCAATTGATAAATATTATTGATCATTGAGGTGTTTGGGGACAAGGAGATCTGATGCCCGTCTATCTAAATAAGCGTGGCTCCATGAATTTGTTGAGAAATTGGACTCGAACTGGTGGATTTCTTGCCCTCAGATGTGTTTCATGCTGTCAGAGCTTCTCCCCCTTTTTCTCCCAGTTTCAGAGGGACACACCCCAATGAACACATGGTTTTCTTGTTTCTCCATCTGCTTTTGCCTGCTCGGACAACACGGGGTGGGGGTGGGGGGGTGGGGTTGCTGGGCTGTGTGGTGTGGGCTGAGCTGAAGCGTGGCCCTCTCTGTTGTCCGGTGGTGGTGGCCCTGCAGCCGCCCTCTATTGTAATCTGCCCAGCCTCTGACCGCGGCTTGATGGGGACTCTCGTCTGTGACCGCTGCACAGGCCTCTAATTTCACTCTTCTGTCGGCCTCGAACATTTCTGACAATTCTCTTCCCCCCACTGTGTGTCTTAGAGGTGAAATGCCAGCGGCAGAGGCCGCTACCAATTGAATTAGCTGTGAGTCTTTGGGGAACGCCGGCGTGCTGGCTGCTGGTATTACATGCATGGTGCCACATGGGGTGTCGGCCTGGAAGGTTACTTTCCAAATGTCGTCCATTACTGAAATCTTATGAATTATGAGTCTGTGTTCGCCAGATTTAAATTGTGAAGTGGGCGTCTGGGTAGCACAGTGGTCTATTCCGTTGCCTACCAACATGGGGATCGACGGTTCAAATCCTCGTGTTACCTCCGGCTTGGTCGGGTGTCCCTATAGACACAATTGGCCGGGTCTGCGGGTTGGAGGCCGGGTGTGGATATATGTCCTGGTCGCTGCACTAGCGCCTCCTCTGGTTGGCCAGGGCACCTGTTCAGGGGGGAGGGGGAGGGGGAACTGGGGGGATAGCGTGATCCTCCCACGTGCTACGTCCCCCTGGTGAAACTCCTCACTGTCAGGGGAAAAGAAGCGGCTGGCGACTCCACATGTATTGGAGGAGGCATGTGGTAGTGTGCAGTCCTCCCCGGATCAGCAGGGGTGGAGCAGCGACCAGGACGGCTTTGAAGAGGTGGGTAATTGGCTGGATACAACTGGGGAGAAAAAAAGGGGAAAATGCCCAAAACTACATAGTTTGAAGCTGAATTGATTGCAGTTTAAATGTTGTTTCGATACTGTCATCATCATCATCATCCAAAACCCTAACAGGCAACAGATTTTTATTTTTCTCGTAGTTGCTTTAGTGGATTAGAGTAAGTTTATTCACATGATTGTAATCTTTTTATGCTTTTTGTCTCTCTTCAAGTATGTTCTCCAAAGCAGATGCACATGTCCAATCCCTTTAACACGGGGACCCCTTATGGGGGGGAAGATTTTGCATGGACCCCCTCATAATCATAACACTGATTAAGCATATGGTTGGTACTGTTTGTACTTTTTTTTTTTTTTGGATTTTCCCCCATTTTTCTCACCAATTGTACTTGGCCAATCACCCCACTCTTCCGAGCCGTCCCGGTCGCTGCTCCACCCCCTTTGCTGATCCAGGGAGGGCTGCAGACTACCACATGCCTCCTTCCATACTTGTGGAGTCGCCAGCCGCTTCTTTTCACCTTACAGTGAGGAGTTTCGCCAGGGGAACGTAGCTCATGGGAGGATCACGCTATTTGTTGGTGCAAATGGTCCCCATCTGTAGATATGCACGATTTAATGACACAACACAGTTTTATAATTTATGGTAAATTATTTTGCGGGCCCCATGGCTATGGGTCACGGATCCCCAGGGGTCTGCGGTCCCCACTTGGAACACTCCAGCTCTAACACATACAACCCCACAAAAGGTCTGCAGAGCTTTGGCGCTCTGCACTTGAAAATATTTCTTAATTTGTAAAATGGTAAATTTAAAAGAGCTGCCAGCATCTTTTAAACACTTCTCTTACTTCCTGTCCCTTTCCCGTCTGCACTGGGGCACGAGGTGTTGATTTAATCATGGGGATTGACAGGCTGCTGGCTTGGGTCTTCCACTTTGTCACCGCTGCTCTCTGTCAACAGTTTATTTTCTACCAGGTGGCAGCTACTTTGCCTCCTGCTATATCCTTCTCAGACTTGGCGTGTCAATATCTCTTAGTTCTGGGCTGGCATGCAGATCTAAAGGCCACCACTGTAAGCTGGGGGGTTAATCAGTTGAATCAGACCTTAATTTACATTGAGTAAACAATGAACCGCCTTCCTCATGTGGGACATGAACACAAAAAGCAGTCCAATTTGGAGTGGGTCAGCATGGGCGGGGGGTAACCCTCCACCCTAAAAGCTAATCACTTTCAGAATGCTGTCGGTGTGTATTGTCGTGGGTTGGGGGTTGTTATTGAATACCTTAACCATTGCACATGACCATCGGTTATTCCCAGTTATATGTCGCATGTAGGCAGGACATTTCTATGATAAAGGTCTAGTCCCCATTTCTGTAAAACACTTCCCACTCACTGACTGCAAAATATAACAATGGGTTGAAGACATGATAGATTTTTTTTTTTGAAGATTTTTTTATTTTAATTTAAATTATTATTAAATAATTAATTTAACTTTACTTTTTTTCATGATTTTTTTTTTTAAGGACAGGTTTGTGTATCGTTTGGTATTGATTATTATCAGTACTGATGTCTTACTGATACCAGTGCTGGATACCAAATACCATCTTATTCACTACATTGTATATTTTTATTGTTGGTGATAACCAGACATCAACGGAATATGTGAAACAGCAGCCTAGTGACCAATATAAGGGAACATGTACAGTAACTAACAGCTTTACAGCATGGTAGTTGTCAGTTGAAACAGACTTTTCATGTTTATCCTGTCGAAAAATCAGCACATCAGCCCTTTCTGGTGGAAAACGTGACCTCTCTTGGCTGACTTTATCACCTGCAGAGGAAAATTACTACACTGCTCAAAAAAATAAAGGGAACACATAAGCAATGCAATGTAGCTCCAAGTCAATCACACTTTTGAGATATCAACCTGTCCAGTTAGGAAGCAACACTGATTTGTGAATCAATTTCACCTGTTGGTAAATTGTCTAATTTCCACCAGGTGGAAATTAGACAATTTGCAAGACAACCCCTATAAAAGGAATGGATTTGCAGGTGGTGGCCACAGACCATTTGCCTGTCCTCATCTTTTCTGGCCGATCTTTGGTTAGTTTTTCATTTTGCTAGTGCCCTCACCACTAGAGGTGGCATGAGGCGGTATCTGCAACCTACAGAAGTTGCTCAGGTAGTGCAGCTCATCCAGGATGGCACATCAATGCGTGTTGTGGCAAGAAGATTTGATGTGTCTCCCAGCACAGTGTCCAGAGCATGGAGGAGGTACCAGGAGACAGGCCAGTACACCAGGAGACGTGGAGGGGGCCGCAGGAGGACAACAACCCCGCAGCAGGACCGCTATCTGGTCCTTTGTGCAAGGAGGAACAGGAGGAGCACTGCCGGAGCCCTACAAAACGACCTTCAACAGGCCACTAATGTGCAGGTTTCTGCTCAAACAGTGAGAAACAGAATGCATGAGGATGGTATGAGGGCCCGACGTCCACAATTGGGGCCTGTGCTCACAGCCCAACACCGTGCAGCCCGATTGACCTTTGCCAGAGAACATCTTGGTTGGCAGATTCGCCATTGGCGCCCTGTGCTCTTCACAGATGAGAGCAGGTTCACACTGAACACGTGACAGACGTGAGAGAGTCTGGAGACGCTGTGGAGAACGTTCTGCTGCCTGCAACATCCTCCAGCATGACCGGTTTGGCGGTGGGTCAGTGATGGTCTGGGGAGGCATATCCTTGGAGGGCCGCACAGACCTCTACGTGCTAGCCAGAGGTACCATGACTGCCATTAGGTACCGGGATGAGATCCTCAGACCCATTGTCAGACCATATGCTGGTGCAGTGGGCCCTGGGTTCCTGCTCATGCATGACAATGCTCGTCCTCATGTGGCCAGAGTGTGTCAGCAGTTCCTGTATGTCGAGGGCATTGATGCTATGGACTGGCCTGCACGTTCCCCAGACCTGAATCCAATCGAGCACCTCTGGGACATCATGTCTCGTACCATCCGCCAACGCGATGTCGCACCACAGACTGTCCAGGAGTTGACCGATGCCCTGATCCAGGTCTGGGAGGAGATCCCTCAGGAGACCATCCGTCGTCTCATCAGGAGCATGCCCAGACGTTGTAGGGAGTGCATACAGGCACGTGGAGGCCACACACAGTACTGAGCCTCATTTTGAATCGTCTTGAAGAATTTCCACAGAAGTTGGATCAGCCTATGTTCTCATTTTCCACTTTGATTTTGAGTATGATTCTGAATCCAGACCTTAATGGGCTAATGATTTTGATTTCCATTGATCATTCTTAGGTTATTTTGCTCTAAACACATTCCTCTGTCTAATAAATAAAGATTTTCAGCTGAAATATTTCATTCATCGAGGTCTATATTGTGTTTTTAGGTGTTCCCTTTATTTTTTTGAGCAGTGTATATATGTATCAGTGACCTGTGGCACCCAGAAGAAGCAGCATTGGTACAGACCCCATGAGTCCAGTCACATTGAAACTGGCACCTTAAAGTGTCGGTACTTTACACCCATCCATTATTTAAGATGGATTGGATGTGGCTCGCTGCATGGATTTGCAAGCCAGATGCTGGTGTGGAAACATCCAAAAACAAGCAGAAGTACTATATATGCCGTGAAACATTATAAATATTGGGGTTCGAGTTAAATGCAACACATACGGGTGGGCTTCTGATATTGTTTCAGTTTCTTTTTCTTGTTTTGTCGCTCAGAACAGGGCTTAACATGTCATCTTTTCCACCTTTTTCTCCCAATTGTACTTGGGCGATTACCCTATTTTAAGAGCTGCCCCGGTCACTGCTCCACCCCCTCTGCCAGTCCGGGGAGGGCTGCAGACTACCTACCACATGTCTCCTCCCATACATGTGGAGTCGCCAGCCGCTTCGTTTCACCTGACAGTGAGGAGTTTCCCCAGGGAGATGTAGCGCGTGGGGGGTGGGAGGATCACGCTATTCCCCCCAGTTCCCCCTCCCCCCGAAACAGGCATTCCGACCAACCAGAAGAGGCACTAGTGCAGCGACCCGGACACATACCCATATCCGGCTTCCCACTCGCAGACACACGGCCAATTGTGTCTGTAGGGACACCTGACAAAGCCGGAGGTAACAAGGGGACTCGAACTGGCGAGTCCCGTGTTGGTAGGCAACGGAATAGACTGTCACAACACCTGGACGCCGTCGTTTTTACTTGTTTAGTTGCACAGAGCAGGAGTTAATATTGCTAAGTAGTATTCCACATGTTGAGACCTGTACCTTTAAATCATAAAACAACTTGAGAAATCAGTCCATTGATGTCAAGCAGCTTCAGTTATGTGGAAAATGACCCTGTTTCTATCTGTCTTCTATCGAGCTATAAAAATATTAGCTATACAGCATATTTGTTTTCATGCTTGATTCAACTTGAGCGTTTGAATATGAATTCTGACTGGCCACTTATATGCTGCCTAAATCATACATGCAAAGAAACTCTTGGACCTAGAAAATAAATCCCTCACCAGCTTCACATGGTCACGCTACATTTACATTTTCTCTTTTAGCAGAGGCTTTTATCCAGACCGGAGTTACTTACAAGAGAGCCAGCAATTAGCAGACTTATGTGTCAACGTACAGGCGTCTTGGAGCGCTGAATAATGATTATACTACAGCCAAGACTGCATGTCATGTCATGTCATGTCATGTCATATGTCAAGTAGAATTAGTGTGCAGCAGGTAGATCACAGTCACTGATGCAAGTTATGAGGAATTCAAATTGCAAACGCCACATATGAGCATCATGTTTAGAGACCATCTGTGGAATAATGTGAGTTGCTGCTGCACCTCAGATGTCTGGGAGTTACTACACAATGAAATATTCCTCCTGCTTTCTCTTTGTTTTGCTAAAATACATACTTTTTTATTTCTCACCCCCTTTTCTCTCTTAATTGCACCCGGCCAATTACCCCACTCTTCTGAGCCGCTGCTCTGCTGGTCCGGGGAGGGCTGCAGACTACCACATGCCTCCTCCCATATATGTGGAGTCGCCAGCCGCTTCTTTTCACCTGACAGTGAGGAGTTTCGCCAGGGGGACGTAGCGCATGGGAGGATCACGCTACACCCCCCCCAAACAGGCGCCCTGACCGACCAGAGGAGGTGCTAGTACAGCGACCAGGACACATACCCACATCTGGCTTCCCACCCGCAGACACGGCCAATTGTGTCTGTAGGGACCCCCGACCAAGCCAGAGGTAACGCGGGGTTTCGAACCAGAGAGCCCCGTGTTGGTAGGCAACGGAGTAGACTGCTACACTACCCAAACGCCTAAAATCCATACTTAACGGCAAATGAGCAAGAATGTTCTGTCACCTGTTTAAGTCAAAGCGAGGCAATCTCAGTGTCAGTTTATTCAATATGTGTGCTACAACTGAACACATGTCAGCCAGTGTTATTCATTTGCCTCCGGTGACATCAGCTATCAGGCAGACAGGTTTAGGCGACATCACCTGTAATCGATCAATCCATCCATTACCCGAACCGCTTATCCTGCTTTTGGGGTCACGGGGATGCTGGAGCCTATCCCAGCAGTCATTGAGCGGCAGGCGGGGAGACACCCTGGACAGGCCGCCAGGCCATCACAGGGCGCGATTCATTTAAATTCTCACATTCTCACAGCACCATTGACAACAACATCACTGGTGTTGCAGCTGCGATGAGATGCGGTAGGTCAGCTCAGCTCAGCTGCAGTGAAATAGAATGAAAACGTGTTTGCTAAGCGGTGTGGATGCAGAAGTTCATCTCTAACTTTACCTGTCGATCTCCCAAGTTTCCACAAGTCCAATCCCAGTATAGATCCCGAGATGTAACTGTGCTCATGTTGGCTTTTACAACGTTTTTTTGTAACACTTTATTGTTTATATTTTGAATAACAGCTTGCATGTTAATTAGAGGTTGACTGATTTGGGGTTTTTCAAGGGCCGATGCTGATTTTGAGTGGGCAAGAGAAGCTGATGACTGATGTGATGCTTTTTTTTTGTCTTTTTTTTTCTTTTCTTTTTTTTACAGCCACTTAGATCTCAAAAATCATTTCACCAGTACGGCTTAATTGTAGCATATTCAGTCATGCATGCACTCGTACATTAACACACAGGGCGCAGATGAGAAGAGGTTTCCACGTTCTCAAACAAATGTGCTTGTTAGCATCATGACTGCTAATTAACATGTATGGTACATAATGCATGCTGGCTCTGTTTCAGATATGCTAAGAAGTAAACAGCACTTTGTGCAGCAGATTGTATATCTAAATGAATAAGGATTTTTCTATTTAGTCCATGTTTGAGGTAAAGGTCACACATCACAGTTGCCAGTGCAGCACTTTTCCCAAAGGTAAAAACGTAGGATGGCTGCAAGGGGCCGTTGTGAATGAAAGGGAAACTTGTAGTTTTGAAAAGGGGATATATCTTGTTTTCTGCTTCCAAGCCCCTGAATTGGGTTTTTTTTTTTTTTTTTTTTAGTGTTCCTGGCTAAACTTGAGCCAGCTTAGAGAATCAGCTATAGTAGCATGGCAATTGCATGTCTTCCCCCCCTTTTTTTCTCCCCAATTGTACCTAGCCAATTACCCCACTCTTCTGAGCCGTCCCAGTCACTGATCCACCCCCTCTGCTGATCCGGGGAGTGCTGCAGACTACCACATGCCTCCTCCGATACATGTGGAATTGCCAACCGCTTGTTTTCACCTGTCAGTGAGGAGTTTCACCAGGGGGACCCAGCATATGGGAGGATCACACGATTCCCCCGAATTCCCCCTCCCCCTCGAACAGGCCCCCGACCAACCAAAGGAGGCGCTAGTGCAGCGACCAGGACACATACCCACATCCGGCTTCCCACTCCCAGACACACGACCAATTGTGTCTGTAGGGACACCTGACCAAGCCGGAGGTAACACGGGGACTCGAACCGGCGAGTCCCGTGTTGGTAGGCAACGGAATAGACCGCTATGCTCCGTGGACACCCACTGCAAGTGTCTTTTGCAGCCAGTGCTTTGTCAGTGTTAACCACCATTGTGAAACTGCAGAGATAGAAAACATGGTACCATATATGTGTATGACATAAATTAGATGCACCTTGCCTTACCATTGGTTTGTCCATTTCTCTGTCAGCCAGGTCAGCGTTTCCCAAAGCATTTCTTATTCACACGTTGCCAGGACTTTCCACATTTTCTGTTTTATTTTATTAATTTACCTTTTTGCGTATTATTATTTGGTCCCCATTCACTTACTTTTGACACATTGTTCATGATAGATGAGGATAAATTGTGACCTTTTATATGATTTTATAGGAACGGTATAGGGCTGCTTCAACTTGGCTTGTGTCAGCTTTTTTTAAGACCTTTGTCGGCTGAAGCTGTTGAATATCAGCCAATATATCTGCCAGGGCCAATCATGAGTCGACCTCTAATGTCAATATCAGAGACTTCAATGATCGTGTATAAAATACGCTGTTGTTATAACAAGATCAAAGAACGTTGAATCGGTTCATCTGGATACAATGTTTATTGACAGAAACGTTTCATCACTCATAAACATTGAATCCAGATGAACTGATACAACGTTCTTTGATGTTCTTACCTGGATTATTGAGCATGCATGAAGACATTATAACATGATGGGTTTGACTTGCACGTTTTTAGGACCACTTACTAGGATTGGCTGCCCCACAACATTTAATCGTCAAAGCAAGCACCAGAAGGCTCAATAAATTTTTTAAAAAAGGGTGAAAAAAATCATTTTAGTTTCCTACAATTTACCATCTCCCCTCTGTCACTTGAAGTTGGAGTACCCAATTGTAGCTGTGGCTGGTGCCACTAAGTGGGGCGAAGGGTTGCCGCCCCTGGACATGAAGTAATAGCAGCAGCAGAGCCGGGGCAGAGTCACAGCTCCACATTTAATTGGAAGGGATTTTGCAGAAGCAGACTGTAAGATACATCTGTAATGCAGATGCAACGGGCAAACCAATGTCAAAGCGGACGTGGCAGAGACAAGATAGTGTGTCTGGAATGGTTGGAGCTACAATCATTTCCTCGGTGGCGTGGCCCTCTGTCAGACTGGTGACAGCGATAATGGCAGAAAGCACTGTTTCACTGTTTGGTTTATCTTCTTAAATCAGGGTTTCTATGCCTATTGTGCGAGGCGTAGGCCAGTCAGGATGATAGACATGTTAAATTAGATGTCTTTAGATTGCTTCTCCCGTTGCTTGTTGTGGGGTCACTGCACCCAACCTTAAATCAACATTTGTCTTGTGTCCTGTTTATACAGCAACTACGTCACCCACCCCTGAGTCGGGATGTGAAAGAATAATAATTTCCGTGTTATGGCGTAGTCGGGCGTCCCTACAGACATAATTGGCCATGTCTGTGGGTGGGAAGCTGGATGTGGGTATGTGTCCTGGTCGCTGCACTAGCACCTCCTCTGGTCGGTCGGGGCGCCTGTTTGGGGGGAACTGGGGGGAATAGTGTGATCCTCCCATGTGCTACGTCCCCCTGGGGAAACGCCTCACTGTCAGGTGAAAAAAGCGGCTGGCGACTCCACATGTATCCGACAAAGGGGGTGGAGCAGCAACCGGAGATGGCTCGGAAGAGTGGGGTAATTGGCCAAAGTACAATTGGGGAGAAAAAAAGAAAAAGGGGGTATTTTTTTCAAAAGACCCCCATATACAGTCATTCCCACCAATTATATTGAGATAAATTATGTAAAAACATAATAAAAAAAAAACCCCAAAAAACAAAACATAAACAAAGCAACACCCACCCCACCCCACCAAAAAAAAAAAAACAACAACAAAAAGATCAACAACCTTAAACCCTTAACTAAATAATTAAACATCAAACAGGTCGTATGTGTCAGTCTGGACTGATACTATATTTTCTGTGTCCATTACAAAATTATATTTCATACATTTCTGCAGCCCGTTCCATGTTTTAGCCTTCTAATGAGGAGATGTGGGGCATGTAGTATCCTCACCATGTGTTTTCTAAACTGATGAGACGATTTCCTTCTCTGTGTTAATCAGATATTCATATATTTTTGTTTCAAAGTACAGGCACTTTATGCCGAGGACATGCATTCCTATTAAACCGTATTCGGACTTGCAATACGATATCAGAAATCTCCAACTGATATATAACTTTATATATAAATATTAATATATATTTACTATATAAATAATATATTAGAATATAATTACAATATATTACTTAAATTAATTAATATCTATTTTTGTATTATGTTATATAATATATATAATTATTACATAATAAATTCAATCAAGATTTTTTATTAAATGAAAATAATCTAAACACATCAATAATATAAAATGTATATATTTTAATACATAGTCACTTAATGTACTCGAGGTGAAGCAAATGTCCATCACAGTGAATCAAAGCGTATAGCTTATACAGCAACAACTGAAATCAGTCTCCATATTAACCATCCACAGCCAACACAGGACGTCCTCAGCCTCCTGGCCAATCCTCTAGGCCTGCATAAGCACACATGTATGAATAGGCAGCGGTTGATTAATCACACTATGATGAGGGCTTTCTTATTTGTGTGTGTGTGTGTGTGTGTGTGTGTGTGTGTGTGTGTATATATATATTATAGGGACATCAAACAAAGCCGAGTCAACTTAAAAGAGCGAGGATAGAAGGAAACAAGAGGAAGGCAAGAAAAGAGAAGGGTTGACCTGAAGGAGCAGCATTAGCCTTCACCTTTGCAGACAGCCTGAGCATCTCTGACCTGCCATGTTTGTCGTGTGCTGTAATTGGAGCGCCTCGCCATCCACGCGTGGAGCAGAACAACAGCAGCGGCGGTGGGTGGTGTTGGGTGAAAGCACAGGGGTGAAAGGCACAAATGGAGGAAAAGATGAAGGACCGTAATCAAAGTCCACTTTGAGCATACCTGAAAGACTAGTCAGGGGAACGATAGCTAGCCTTCCGATACGGTTTACTCCTCCAGTCTGAGCAGGATGAAGGACGGGGGGTGGGGTACAGATGGGAGCAGAATTACAACTAAGACCGCTTGACTGCCCCACATCTGTCAAGCCTAACCTGTAGAAGGCCCAAATAGCATGTCAGTCTCCCCCTAATAGCTCCGTATCCTTAAACTGGCTGGACGTATCGGTGACATACTGCGCGAGGTTGAAGCAGGTTTACTTGTGTGTGCTTCCACAGGGGGTTAACTGTTCCTGACCCTGGACGATTTTAAACACCTTCCTGTTAGCTAAGCTGCTCCAGCATCCCCCTTTGTTTCACCTCTAAAACCTGTTTTCATCCCCCCAAAGCTCCGAGGGAAGACCACCTCCCTGTGAAGTAAAAAGATGGGCAAGGGGAGAGGTCCTGTTTGTATCCGGCAGTCACGTCTTTGTTTAGGGGCCGGGCTGGGGCTCCCATCACACCAGTGTTTGCACATTCTCTTCTTCCCTAATAGAGATGAAGGAGGCCATGAACAGAGCGCAGCAGCAATGGCCAAAGGGAAATTGCCTCCTGTCTCTAACGGGAGCAACCTTTTCAGCGACTTGAATGTTTGAACGAAGAAATTCCTGCACCGCTCGAATTAGAGCTTAAAGAGCAAAGACATTATACCTCCCTGACATTTTGATTTACAAAATGAGTGATTTTCTTTGTTTTTTGGAGGGGTTTTTTTTACATTTTTTTTTTGGTTCCTGTGTCATAAAAGGAACCAAGTATAAAAAAAATCTCCAGTTTCTACCACTCCACCCTCCTCCACGAAGCTCAAACAACCGTCAGTGTGCATGCTTTTTTGTGACATACAATGTGACACAAGTTTTTAAAGAAGGCTCTTTTTTAACTCAGGCGTACAGTTGCCAGCCAACTCACTAATTAGCTGTAATGAGTTCTTACCCCCAGAAAATCAATTTATTCCTAACTAGCTGGCATAATGCAGGCTTACATAGCAAAAATCACTTGCCATGCACTCCTAAATGGTGTTGTATCGCCTGCAGAAAGAAGTATGTGACGTAAACCAGGAAGACTGTATCACACCGTTCTCTGAAAAGTAGACCCGTAGCTTGCCTTCTCTGCAGTGCAGAATGCAGTTCTTTAAAACACAGGTGTTTTGGAATACCCAGTACTCAGAGTGGGCCGGTACTGTGTAACAACACTTGGATGTTTTACTCTTTAGTGTACCGTGACTGTTCCTCATGCACTGCCACTTTTCACGAGCTGCCGGTACTCTTTCCTGCCCTCACCTTATCAAGTTTTCTGGGTGATTCATAATGGCCCTGAATGAACTGCATTACCCAGGGGGCACTGGGGGGGGCACTACGGGACGCTTACTGTTCTCGTTTGCCTGCTTTTCAGTGTTGGCGGCTAGCGTCCCTGCCCGATCTGAGTCTACCGTAGACGTGAGTCGTGCATGTGAAATGAACAGCTCTTCAACACATCTGGCTGGAAAGCTCCAAGGCTTCATGAAACTTTATCTCGCTGCCTCTCAAGATGAAGTTACTCGTCGACCGAATAAGCTTCCATTTTTCGCCAACAAGTCCTCCAACCCATATGACCACGTAGGTCATTTGTTCCTACCCTGCAACGCTGCTAATTATGGACTACTCTTTTTGGACATTGGGACTTTATTATTGTTCATACAATGGTGTAAAAGTAAGCAAACATAGCTTGGGAAGATTTACACGACTGCTAGAGGTCACTTACCTTTATAATGTAACTATAGGTCGTCATAAGCTACTTGTACAAATGACCTATGGGGTAATTTTTTGGCGGAGGACAGTCTCATTTTTCGGCTTTTTCCCAAACAGGGTGCATCTCACCAGTTTCCAAGTAAGTACGGAGGTGGTGGACAAATTGAAATTTGCTCATCTTCATCTCTTATCAGTCTCTGTCTTCACACACACATTTACTGTAGTCTACAAACGTAGCCGAAATTGGCTGTGAGAAATAACACTGCATTTGCCACTCACATCCGTGGTTGACTCAGATCAGGCAGCGACAGCCAGTCTAAGTAACAGCACATTAACCTTATAATAATGTTGGCCTGGCTCCAGAAGGGCAACACAAAGAGGACTAAGGGTGTCCCGGCCTGATGACTTCATTGCACCGCACACTAAATCTAGTGTACATAGTCAATTATTTTTACTCTAACAGTTGAAATGTTGCCCAATGATTAAATACATTTATGTTGTGAACATCAGCAATATCTCCTAGTATATTTATCCAGTTGTAGAAATTCAGAATGTGATAATGATTTGCTGATACCGGCTGATACACACAAGTCAATTTTATTTGTATAGCCCAATATCACAAATTACAAATTTGTCTCGGGGGGGCTTTGCAGCAACACAACATCATGTCCTTCGACCCTCGCTTCAGATAAGGAACAACTCCCTAAAAAAATTCTTTAACAGAGAGGAAAAAATGGGAAGAAACCTCAGGGAGAGCAACAGAGCGCGGATCTCTCTCCCAAAACAGACAACATGCAATGGATGTTGTGTTCACACAATTTACACAACACAACATTGAAAGAGGATAACAGAATTATAATGGACTTGTAAAATATATGAAGAACATGATGAGGAGGATGCCAAGCCATGTCCAGATGCCACCGGAACAGCCCAGGACCCGAGCCATGGGACCAGCATCACCATGTAGACCTGACGGGAGGACAGACTACACATGCACACAGAGGAGACTCGCATCACTCCATTCACACACATGGGAGAAGAGACAAGAAAAGACATTAGTCACACATTGGAGTGAGAGAAGGATACACCATTGAAACAGGATAACACAATAATATGGATTTAGAAGATATATGAAAAATGTGATGAGGCTGCCAAGCAGTGTCCATGTGGTGACCACCGTCACCATGGATACCTGGGAGGAGGACAGACTGCACGTGCACTTGGGAGAGACTCACGTCACACCATTCACACACAGGAAAAGAGAAAGGAGAAGAGATCATTCAGAGAGAGAGAGAGAGAGAGAGAAGACACGAGAACAGTTTGCAGTAGTCAATAATCTCTACGCTGTAATCTCATTGGCAGAACAGCGCTTGGTAAATTCATTGAGACAGACACCGACCCGCCATGCAGTACAGGAATCAGGGCCCAGGAACACTTTATTTGTCATTTCATTTCATGAACTTACGCACACGAAATGAAATGAAACATCGTTTCCCCTAGCTCACAGCAGCGCAACACAAAGACAAACACACATCCAACGACTACAAGAACACACATACCCAAACTAACACATATATCCAAACTCAACAAAAGAAACCCCCACTGTCCAGGAGAACGAACGCCAGCCAGGATGACTGTGGGAACTGCCGGTCTGCATGGGCTAGCAGTTAGCTTAGCCTGCCCCGCGTCCACATCCTGTCAGACCGCCCTTGGTGTTTCCTCTTCAGGCGCAGCTCCGGTTAGAGCCGTGGTCCTTGGGCCCACCGGATGCAGCAGACCAAGCTCCCTCAGCTGATCCAATGCTCGCTCTCCCAGCCAGACACCCCGACACACCTCCCCGCACTCCACACAACGACACTAAAAACACAGGCAAGGCCGCTGCCAGACCGCCTTCGGTGCTATCGGAACTGCCGGTCTTCATGGGCTAGCAGCTAGCTTAGCCTGCCCCACTTCCGCATCCTGTCAGACCGCCCTCGGTGTTTCCTCTTCAGGCGCAACTCCGGTTAGAGCCGTGGTCCTTGGGCCCACCGGATGCAGCAGACCAAGCTCCCTCAGCCGATCCAATGCTCGCTCTCCCAGCCAGACACCCCGACACACCTCCCCGCACTCCACACAACGACACTAAAAAGACAGGCAAGGCCGCCGCCAGACCGCCTTCGGTGCTATCGGAACTGCCGGTCTTCATGGGCTAGCAGTTAGCTTAGCCTGCCCCGCTTCCGCATCCTGTCAGACCACCCTCAGTGTTACCTCAGCTTCGGGCAGGGCCGTGGTCCCTGGGCCCACATGACGTAGCAGACCAAGCTCTCCCAGCCATCAAACGAAGACAAACTTAGACGTAGACATGGACAAAGACACCGCATGGATGGTACTGGATGAGGCCGCCGCAAACAAGAATTCGCGCCGCCATCTTCCCACACCAGAAGGTTAAACGGCTGGTTGATACAGGTTGTGAAGTATTACTCCACAAGAGCGGGGCCCGATAGGAAAGGGCCCTGCCACCAGCTGACTTCTTTTCACACTCCCCTTACTCACACGCCAGCAGGTGAACCGGCGGAGTACTGGCACCTACTTTTTTCCCACTTCAAGCAACCGAGAATACCTTTGACAAAACAGTTTCATTGAACGGTAACACAACGTATAAAGCTTCGGGCATTTTCATTGTCATTAGCGGCATAAATTAGCATTTTGTCAGATCTCTGCCATAAGATAGTCCACGGGGCAGTCACATTTATTCAAACGCACCAGCAACACAACGGCCAGGCTGTGTATGAAGCTGGAGATATAATGGCTTTCCCCGGCTGGTACAGAAAAGCAGCGAAACTGTCAGTTGTTGTGTGGAGCGCCTTATATTGCTGCAAGTCACACAAAAAAAAAATGTGTAGCAAGTTTTTGCTGCCAAAATACTGAGCAACCATGAGTACGTTAGCTTTTCTGTGCAGAGACTGACAGTTGTAGCTGCGCAGTGCTCCTTTTTAATCGTTGCCTGCACTCGTCAGTTGTAATACATAAGAGCTTTAATTACATTTGTTGGAGGGGAGGCGGCACTTGTGCAGAAATAAGCAGGTGAGGCATTCACGGTGACACAGAGGCCTGCCAGGCTGGAGAAAAGAGAGCCCAACCGGCATCAGCAAATTACTGTCACTCTAGACTCTGTGCATGCACATGCACAGAGATGTGTGCGTGCATGTGGGTTTTTGTGTGCATACACACAATTCCTTTTATGTGCATCCCCCACGAGCGTCTTCCTGTCAGTCACTCTGTCAACACCGAAGATGTACACCGTGTGATGCAAGGCAGACACAGAGACCTTTATAATCCCTGCCATTTTGAAATTGCAGAGCAACACGTATGTAACAGATTTCACAACTGTTTTCAGTGGCGGCTGGTGCTACAAATATTTAGGGGGGGGCGCAATTTACTTTGGCGCAGCACACCTGACAGCTGCTTTAATGCCCAGGACAGTGTAGCCTATAGATTTTATCAGGGTTGGTAGACGGAGGATGATTGACAGTTGAGACGAGGCGTGGTGGTGGGTGTGAACATGATTGACAGCCATGAGAACTGTCCAATCACATTAGATCAAAAACCATTGAAACAATACCAATTCGCTGCCAATCAGACAGCAGCCTCAGGTCACCTGCTCGCCACAAGTTTGAGGGCTTACATAAGGTATAGTTTGGCCGGCGCCCCTCACACAGGAAGTATATGTATTCAGACAGCAATCAACCAAATACCATCTGGAACCAATATTTAATGGCTGCTGACAGGCGCTCACAGACTGAAAAACACTTTTATTTCATAATTATTTGCATTATACAACTAAATTATATTTAACATGTTTAATTAGATTTTCATCTCTCGATATTTGAAGGGGTGGCGCCCCAGCAGCCTGTACTGGCCAGCTGCCACTGATTGTTTTGT